>NW_015623473.1:144605-181568 GCF_001515625.1 Sinocyclocheilus rhinocerous | reverse complement strand
AGAGAGAGAGAGAGAGAGAGAGAGAGATCCATCAGTGTGATTCATGAGGGGCTGCAGAGGTCTTGTCCAAGAATTATGATTTAATTGAAGGCACACACACAAGGCCTGTATCGCTTCATTTTCAGAAATGTCCATTGCTGATTATCCACCAAATGAGTCAGAAGAAAAAGCTGCTTTTAAATCTGCAAGTTCAATGCCCACATTAATCAATATTTTCTGAACTGGTTGTTGTTGGGTGGTTATCCATCCAGAGCAAGTCTGCAGAAATATATCAACTGATGAAGTTAGCATAACTCAGACTGCTAACAATGTTATATGAGTCTGGGCAGTGATCATCAATCTCGTACCCAGGACATTTTCAGTTTCTAATTTGAATTTGTGCCATTTTTATCAAAGCTCAACCCCGGCAATGTACAGTATAAAGGCTGATATTGTAATGTCAATTCATTTAGCTTTTGTTTTGTTGGGCTTATGGAAATGTATAGGTCATTTAACTTAGAAAAAAGCACAAAGAGCATGTTCAAACCAGTAAAATAACAAATAACAATAATAAACGGAGCAATTCCAAGAGGGTCCTCGTACCACGGGGCTTGGGCCCTAACGACAATGACTTAGTTTAAACAAACACATTGTATGGTTCTGAATGGCTACCATAATCACATATAAAATACTATTGAAATGATAGCGTACATACTGAAAATAAAACATGGTATTACTACGGTACCATATCCAAAAAACATGGTAGTATCATAGTACTTGTTAAAATCCCATTTTAAATATAGCAATATAGCTTTTTCGTATTTGGCTTAAAAAAAAGCATGGTAGTACTATGGTAAATGTGCACAATATTAAAAAACAATAAAAATCATTGTACTTTCTTGTAGATGCAAAGGCATCTGTTTAGTTTTTGTTTTGTTGGGCTTATGGAAATTTCCACAACAAAATATACTGTGGTGGTACTATCAGTTTACCGTATTGTAATTTATACATGTCAAAGTATATGATACATAAAAAAAACACCATAGTACTACTATGGTAAATGTAAATAATAATTATAATAAAAAAAATAAATAAATAAAGGTAGTATCATTATTTTATTTTATTTATTTATATATTTATTGTACATGTAGAGACTTCAGTTTTTGTTATGGATATGTACCCAAGATAAACTGTGGCGGTACCATGGTACAGTGATGGTATCAGATGATAATACCATGGTATTTCCATAGTACTCCAAACTAACTACTTCTAATAATATCACAGTATTACCATTGTACATGTCCAAAAACCAAGTTAGTCCAAAAACCATGGTAGTTCTGGGTACACGGTAATAGCATATAACTGAATGATTAGCACATTCATATACCATAGTACTGAAATTATGCCTCAGAGAATATCAGGGTACATACTGATAATAAAACATGGTATTACCACAAAAATGTCCAAAATAGTAATATCGTGGTCCTACAGCTTTGGACAGTATATGTTCAGAAACCATATTAGTAGCATGGTAGTTTTGAGAACTTTGTATCATGGATTACCATATTCATATACCGTGATACTAAAATAATACAGAAAGAAGCTTTCTTAGAATATCATGGTATTATTACCACAGTACCATGTCAAAAACAACTGATATTACCATGGTACTTTTTGTGCAAGGAAAATAACAGAACAGCATTCCCAAGCCCAGTGCCAATACAGTGAGTCTAGATACACATCTCTTGGCTGTCGGCCGCGGCTCTTAGCACTAAGCTAATAGGAGCGCTCCTTTTATCATGATGCAGGAACCCGATACTGCAGATGAAATGTGGGGCACGAGCAGCCTGCGCTGCTCTGTCAACCAAAACACCTGGCATCACCCTTGAGCGGCCCATGCCAGTCGGTCAGCTGAGGAAGGTCATTAGCTGTGTGAGAGTGTGTGTGTATGGAGTAATATAGATCTAAATTAAGCTTCATGTCATTCTAAAGGAGTACCGTTTGACTTGACCTTTGCTTCTGATACCACACAATGTATACATGTATTCATCATTTATAATGTGTTTAATTTTAAGCGAAGAACTACAGCTTCTTCATCATCAATGATCAATGAAATCTTGCCAATAGCTAATGAAGTCATCTAATGTAAGTATAATAAAGTGTGATGCAATAATAGCAAAACAAAAGATTTTGAAGAAGCAGTACCATTAGAATAGACTGAGATGCTCTGGACGCTGAACTTGATCTTCTGTCTCCACATCCTGGTCCAAAAACCTTCTGGAAACCTTCCAGGGTAAACTCTCACTTTCCACCATCCAATTAAGTCCTGCCTTACATTTATTTATTTATTTTTAATTACATATGGTATTTAACAACAACAACAATAAAAAAAAAATTAATAAAAAAAATTAAAAAAAATCATAATAATAATAATATTAAGCTTATCACATCACCTACTCAAAATGACTGTAAAAGCCAACTATTGGTTTTAAAAAATTTAAATATGGATGACCTTAGGTTTATAAATATTTATATATCATAAAATTATGAGGGGCCAAACAGGAATTATTTTTATATGACATTTAAATACACGCTGTATATTATAAATATCCTAAATATTTTTACTTTTTTTACTTTTACTTTTAGTCATTTAGCAGACGCTTTTATCCAAAGCGACTTACAAATAAGAAAAAGTAATTAAAACTAAAAGCTAAAACTCTATAAATACTATATATATACACACATTTAAGAAAATAAAAGAAATTAAATAAAAATGACAAATGCATACAACAACACTTCAAAACTAAAACATTTAAATGAAAACAAAAAAATAAAGCTAAAAACAATTCAAACATACACAAATAAGAAAAAGTAATTAAAACGAAAAGCTAAAAGCTTTTAAGAAAATAAAAGAAATTAAATAAAAATGACAAATGCATACAACAACATTTCAAAAAATATATATGTTATAAATATAATGTTAGATTCATAAATATTTAAATCCATAACTATATATTGATTCTCATTTATATAATCTATATTCACAGTTAAAATTATATATTCAGGTTTACATCTATATATTCACATTTTCATTTATATATTCAGATTTGCATCTTCATATTAAGATTTATAACTATATTTATAAGATGTATAATTATAACTATACTATAATCTTTCATCAGTGGTGCTAAAACCAAAATGCGTTCTTCAAATGTTGAGTACTGTATGTACACACACACACAGACACACACACACAGACACACACACACACACACAGAGATTTAATATATTTCCTGCTTGGCCATTCATAAAATATATACACTTATATATGTACATGTGGAACTTGATAACTTACTGTATGAATCTGCAGGCTATTTCCAATGAATTCTGGGTGTCTGGGGGAAAAGGATGCAAGAACATTTACTTATTTGAGCATGTTTATACTGTATAATACTCAAGATTGAACAGTACTTGGACAATGGCAGAATTGCAGAAGGAATGGAGATGTTCAGCAAACTACTGTTTTAGTGACCAGCAGATTTATGGGTCAAAAGCAGGCCAGATGTCTTCGTGTTCGCTATAAAACAGGTGTGCTCTTAGCAATTACATGACGTAGTCGTGACTGAAGGCACTTACATGCAATATTTAAGGCAGGTGAAGGGCAGGTCAGTGCTTTCCTCTTCCAAACACTCTAGCTGGTCTCTTCTGAGGCTCCGCTGATAACGTCTCACTGGAGTCTCTTATAATGGCAGCATAATGAAATGAGCAAAATCCACTCAACTGGCAAGATTAGCTCGGGTACGAGACTCGCCAATGAAAGGAGAGGACATAATTGAAATAAACGAGTGATGACTGTGAAGGACAAGACGACAGAGGGATGAAATGTGCATTTCATTTTCATAGTGAGGTCATCGGGAGCTTTGAGGCCATTACTAATCCTGTTGGGAATGGTACATCATCATTAGTATATTAAATAAATGTGTTATAGTGAGAGGTCCAATACCTCAGAAATAATAAGTCTCAGCATCATATTTAAGACTTTAATGTACTGAACTTGAATAAAGGGGCCATAAGCTACATACGTACATTATACACACCCATATCAGGATTATTATTGTTATCTCAAACCATTAAATAATAATAATAATAATAAAATAAAATAAAACTAACTGAAATAAGTTAAGTAAGAAGCTAACTACGCTAAGTCTACATATTGTATATTGTAATTATATTTTAGATTTTATTGTAGTTAATGTTAAGTACTAAAATAACTAAAGCTCAAAGCTTTAACCTAATATATATATATACACACACATACACAATTTTTTTTAATAAAAACAAAAACTAATAAAAATGAAAAAAAAAAAACATTACATTTTAAGTGAACACAAAATCTACAAAAAAAATCTAAATACTATTAGAACTATAATCATATATCTAACTAAATATCAATGAAATTTACCTTCAATGAGACATTAGATACCATAAATCCCCCTAAAAATACAAAATAATAAATAAAAAACATTAAACTAAAACATAGTACATTCATTTAATCAACAATATTCATTTCATTTCACAATAATAAATAAATAACTATATATATATATATATATTAGTGTTGTCAAACGATTAATCGCATCCAAAATAAAAGTTTTTGTATTTTTCTTAAATATATACATGCATGTGTGTGTATTTATATATACATAATAAATATACACAGTATACACACATATATTATGTAAACAAAAACTTTTATTTTGGATATATATGGGTTAAGACGGTTTAATATACTTTCTGTTGATAATTGGGCCTGCAAAAGCTATTTTCTTAAACATTTTAAAGCAATTTAGCATAAGTCTACAAAGTATATTAATATGTAGTATATATTAAAAGAGCAGGTAAATGCAGTTGGAGCAAGAAAATGCTGTCCCTTTAAAATGCACTGCAGCTCATTGATATCCGTGGCTGGTGGTCTTCTCCTAAATAATGAAGATTAAACTGACATCATCACAGTTATTATCTCTCTTTTCAAATTTTATCAACCTTTTGTTCGACAGTGCTCTCACAATTCATTTATCCCCACCTAACATCTCTCGCTCTTGTCATCCACAGGTTAATTAAACTGAAATTCTGTCCAGATACATGCAAACACTTTAATGCCAAATTCCCTAATCAGCAAAATTCCCCAAATAGGTCCATTAGGCCCTAATAACTTCAGCACAGCCCTCTGTAGCTTCATTGGTAGAGGATGAATTAGCACTAATCATCAGGAGTAATTATCAGTAATGTTAGATAAGTATGTTCTCTCAGTCATCATTATGAGTATGAAGCTATAAGACTGTACAAGACACAATGAACACCAAACAGCTTCACATGACTGAAGTCATCATCAACCTGAACCAACACCACTTTATTTACACACAAACTTACACGGTTTCATTTCAAATAAAAAAGGTACCAAAATGTCATAGTTAATAAGAATGAATGTCATTAACATTTTATTTACTCCAAAATGTGGGCCTATTCATGTTTGGTTATGGCATGTGTAATGGAAGCACACACATTTCTTTTTTTTCTTCTTTAAAAAATAAAACAACAAGAATAAGGTATCAAAACAACAACAAAAATTATAGTCATCCATGTAATTTGATTTCACAAATTATGCAGACCAGCATTTAGATTTTCATAAACATATAAGAGAGCAAAAAACAAATAAACAAACAATCAAAAACAGCAAAATAAAGAAAATGACACAATATTTTGTCTCTTTTGTTAGGTTTCAAAATAAAATTTACAAAAAAAAATAAAATAAAGAAAACAAATATAAAAAGATTAAATAAAAAAATATCTAAACAAAATCCAAGCAAGATAGTAGATTTTCCATAAACATTGAATGAAAAATGTGATATAAAAATATAGAAATTAAAATCAACTTTTCAATGACAAGACAGACATAACACCAACTGATTATTCATGCAACTATGTAAAGTTAATAGAGTAGCATATGTGTAAAAAGTTAAATACACAAAACTTCATGTATTCTCAGTATCTATCCAGCCATTTTTCCTGTAAACCACTTCATTCAGGCGATAAAAATCTCAACATAAATTGGGTGCAAAAATTCAATGTTTGCTGGTTCTTGTAAGATCCTGTTTTGACTGGCAATATATCTCCTATCTATAATAAACAGATAATTTTACACACCAAGGACATCAGGAAGTCTTGTTTTTAAAGCAGTGATCCAACAACAATGATTGTTCACTACAAGAGCCCTGTGTATAGAGCGTTTGCAGCTATGGTGCAGCATCTCACATCGCAGAACTACCATAAAAAGGCTGAAAGGGAAAACAAATACCAGGAATGTAAAAACCTCTACCTAATATAAAAGAAAAGACGTGACAACAAAAGCCCAAAATAGTTTGAGACTTTGATATCGGATCAGCTATTTGTGTAACCTTGTCCGTTTTGGTGTTTTTGGGTCTCAGCATGGGTTTACTAAAATCAGTCAAGGAGGGAGGTGGTTGAGAGAGAATATTACCCTCAAAACACCGCATGAAAAAAACACTTTAGGATTGATTCACCGAGTTAAAAAGTTAATGGAGTGTTTTAGGGGGACAAAGTTACTGCAAAGGCAATCAAATTCTGAAAAACATTTCTTATAAGCACAAAAAAGTAAACTGATGGTGAATTTCTTCACATTTAAAAACTTCCTACCAATCACATCCTCAATGCATTACTCATGAGGGGAAGAAACGGCCATACTATCCAAAGCAGATCATCATATTAAACATTTGTGTGGTATACCGAATTAAATACGTGCTAAACATACATATATACAAACCCTATGTGCTTCTGTAAGCTGTAACTTTTAAACGTAGCTGACTCTGGTGTAAAATCGCCTTGATGTTCAGAACTGATGCTAATTAAGAGGAAAAATGGCTGGCATCCGAAACAAATCACAAACTTCACTGAACTAGTTCAATTTGGAGTAATCGATGGCTGTGTCAAAACAATTTGGTTTGCTTTTTCTTCTCATAAGTCTAGGAAAGCTAATTAGATTGTTCTTGTAAATGGACACAATTACATAACCACATAACTTTTTCAGCACCAGCCTCGTCTAGACAGCTCCGATCATTGACTTTTTCTGCCGGGGATCTTGGTATTGTTCATCTCCGTATGGGCCGTAGCGATCAGGGCTGGCCGTCCGATAGTTCCCCTGGTTCAGCGTTTCGTATCGCGGTGGTGCTCTGGCACCCGGGGGGTTCGATGAGGGAGGGACGTCCTGCCTCACGGGACCCCTCTGTTGAGCTGGAGATGAGGGATAGTAACCACCTGTGGCCTCCGCGGGTCTGGGTACGGGCAACCGGGGAGAGCGTGGAGGATAGTTGTCTTGATGGGTCTCGTAGATGGGGTTGGGGTAATGGACGGGGTCTCTCTGGTTGGCCCAGTTCTGGTTCGAGTAGTCCTCCACTGGCATCCTCCTGGAAAACCAATACCACAGATAATGAAGCAACTAGTAAGGCTAGGAATAGTTCAGTCAAACATAAGAGATCTTTCATTATTTGCCCACGATGTTGTTCCATACACTCTTCTAAACAAGGTTTTTTTTTTTTTGCAGAAATGCCATCGAAGAACCATTTTTGGTTCAACAAAGAACCTTTCAGTGAACAGTTCTTAAAAGAACCATTTTTTTCTTAGTATGAAGAACATTTAAAGGGGCAGTTCACCCAAAAATGAAAATTCACCCTCATGTTGTTCCAAACCCATAAGACCTTTGTTCATCTTCGGAACACAAATGAAGATATTTTTGATGAAATCCGAGAGCTTTCTGACCCTGTATAGACAGCAACGCAACTGACACGTTCAAAGCCCAAAAAGGTAGCAAGGATATCGGTAAAATAGCCCATGTGACATCAGTGGTTCAACTGTAATTTTCTGAAGCTACAAGAACACTTTTTGTGCGCAAAGAAAACAAAAATTACAAATTTAGTCAACAATTCTTCTCCGTGTTGAAGACTGACAGGGAAGAAAAGAAATTGTTGAATAAACTTGTCATTTTTGTTTTCTTTGTGCACAAGACGTATTCTCAAAGCTTCATAAAGTTATGGTTGAACCACTGATGTCAACAATGTCCTTACTACGTTTCTGGGCCTTTAATGTGGTGGTTTCGTTGTCTATGCAGGGGCAGAAATCTCCATCAAAAATATCTTAATTTGTGTTCCGAAGATGAACGAAGGTCTTATGGGCTTGGAATGACATGAGGGTGAGTAATTAATGACAGAATTTTCCTTTTTGGGTGAACTATCCCTTTAAAAAAATCCAAAGATCCTTTTGTCCAATGAAAAAGATCCATGGATGTTAAATGTTCTTCATGGAACCATACACTCTAAAAAATGCTGGGTTGTTTCAACCCAACTTTGGGTCAAATATGGACTAACCCAACCGTTGGGTTAAATTTTTACATAAAATTTTTAACCCAAAAGTTGGGTTAGTCCATATTTGACCCAACGGGGGGTTCGATGAGGGAGGGACGTCCTGCCTCACGGGACCCCTCTGTTGAGCTGGAGATGAGGGATAGTAACCACCTGTGGCCTCCGCGGGCCTGGGTACGGGCAACCGGGGAGAGCGTGGAGGATAGTTGTCTTGATGGGTCTCGTAGATGGGGTTGGGGTAATGGACGGGGTCTCTCTGGTTGGCCCAGTTCTGGTTCGAGTAGTCCTCCACTGGCATCCTCCTGGAAAACCAATACCACAGATAATGAAGCAACTAGTAAGGCTAGGAATAGTTCAGTCAAATATAAGAGATCTTTCATTATTTGCCCACGATGTTGTTCCATACACTCTTCTAAACAAGGTTTTTTTTTTTGCAGAAATGTGGGCAGTTCACCCAAAAATGAAAATTCACCCTCATGTTGTTCCAAACCCATAAGACCTTTGTTCATCTTCGGAACACAAATGAAGATATTTTTGATGAAATCCGAGAGCTTTCTGACCCTGTATAGACAGCAACGCAACTGACACGTTCAAAGCCCAAAAAGGTAGCAAGGATATCGGTAAAATAGCCCATGTGACATCAGTGGTTCAACTGTAATTTTCTGAAGCTACAAGAACACTTTTTGTGCGCAAAGAAAACAAAAATTACAAATTTAGTCAACAATTCTTCTCCGTGTTGAAGACTGACAGGGAAGAAAAGAAATTGTTGAATAAACTTGTCATTTTTGTTTTCTTTGTGCACAAGACGTATTCTCAAAGCTTCATAAAGTTATGGTTGAACCACTGATGTCAACAATGTCCTTACTACGTTTCTGGGCCTTTAATGTGGTGGTTTCGTTGTCTATGCAGGGGCAGAAATCTCCATCAAAAATATCTTAATTTGTGTTCCGAAGATGAACGAAGGTCTTATGGGCTTGGAATGACATGAGGGTGAGTAATTAATGACAGAATTTTCCTTTTTGGGTGAACTATCCCTTTAAAAAAATCCAAAGATCCTTTTGTCCAATGAAAAAGATCCATGGATGTTAAATGTTCTTCATGGAACCATACACTCTAAAAAATGCTGGGTTGTTTCAACCCAACTTTGGGTCAAATATGGACTAACCCAACCGTTGGGTTAAATTTTTACATAAAATTTTTAACCCAAAAGTTGGGTTAGTCCATATTTGACCCAACATTGGGTTGAAACAACCCAGCATTTTTTAGAGTGTAGATACCAATAAAGAACCTTGATTTTTAAGAGTGTAACTTTTGTAATTTTTTCCCACTGAAAATATAAAACGATACATTTTGAAACAAGAACAATTTCCTCAAGCTCCAAAAATTCCATAAATGTTATTTCAAGACATCTTCACGCTAACTTCATCATTTGACTTCAGATAAGTCATACAGCAATGAATGAAAATCACGCCTCATTTTTGGTGACACATTTGATTTGAGAAAAAAATATTTTCAGATAATTTTTTTAATTTTCATCTGTTCATCTCAAAGCTGTCATATGACTTTAGAAGACTTGAAATAGAGTTGTAAGGAAATATATGGTCACAAATATATTCAAATATAAGTCTTACAGTGTATTAATGATCTTTCTTGCCCTTTTTGAGATCGACGGATGTGGTTAGGGTTTTAAAATTCTCTGGCATAAATAAAACAGCATATGGGTGTGGAACAACATGAGGGTCAGTAAATTATGGCAATTTTCATGGTCAACATAGCCATGCTGCTCTGTAGCACAACCTGACGACCAGCATGGTTCTTCTGAAGTTGGTTTACTAAAGAAGTCTTGCTGGTTAAGCTAGTTAAGAAGCCTTGCAAGGAAACCAGAGCACCATCAGCCCATGCTAGTGAACTCGACAGGATCTAACCGTTGGGTTTCAGTCAGTTCTTCATGTATAGCTTCAGATTTGGGCTTGAAATAAAAATAAAAAAAACATGCAATTTGGTCTTTTTTTTTTAACAGGTTGGATTCACATCCAAAACACAACACATGCACTTTAGCAGGGAACACTGATGCGGACAGTTTTGTTCTGGTACAGAAGGTGAACAGCATTCAAACCCCCAAACTGGAATACTTAATGCGTAAACTTCCTTCAAATTAAACATTTACATTCACTTACAGGGAGCCAATCTCTGCTATTCGCAGAAAAATGATTGCACTATTTTCAAAGGAGTCGTGGCATTTGCGAATAATAAATAAAAAAACGAAAGAGTCTTTCGTAGGCAGTCAGGGAAATTAAGCCAAACAAGATAAAAGCTGCGGCTACAGGAGGACCAAAGAAATGAATAAATGAGAGCCTAAAGCAGGGGTCTTTATAAAACTACATGAATAAATGGAGGGCATCTGCAGATTGAAGGGTAATGGATGCTATATGGAAGGAAAAAACGGCAGTATGCATTTGCATTCTTAATGTTTTCAGGGTTACAGCCTACATTACTTATCCAAATGTTGCATCCGTCTACGATCCATCCCTCTAAAAAACTAACAAGGGGTAGCAGGCAACCTTTATGTCAAAACCTGCACTGCACAACATGTGTGTGAAGGTTTCATGCGTGCAGCATTTGATTTGATGTTTAATATAGTTCGCTCTAAAGCATGACTGCAGTCCATTCACTATTTCACCTGCCAAAGTTAGTTACAAACACAGAAGCGTGTGGGTATTAATGATCTTTCTTGCCCTTTTTGAGATCGACGGATGTGGTTAGGGTTTTAAAATTCTCTGGCATAAATAAAACAGCATATGGGTGTGGAACAACATGAGGGTCAGTAAATTATGGCAATTTTCATGGTCAACATAGCCATGCTGCTCTGTAGCACAACCTGACGACCAGCATGGTTCTTCTGAAGTTGGTTTACTAAAGAAGTCTTGCTGGTTAAGCTAGTTAAGAAGCCTTGCAAGGAAACCAGAGCACCATCAGCCCATGCTAGTGAACTCGACAGGATCTAACCGTTGGGTTTCAGTCAGTTCTTCATGTATAGCTTCAGATTTGGGCTTGAAATAAAAATAAAAAAAACATGCAATTTGGTCTTTTTTTTTTAACAGGTTGGATTCACATCCAAAACACAACACATGCACTTTAGCAGGGAACACTGATGCGGACAGTTTTGTTCTGGTACAGAAGGTGAACAGCATTCAAACCCCCAAACTGGAATACTTAATGCGTAAACTTCCTTCAAATTAAACATTTACATTCACTTACAGGGAGCCAATCTCTGCTATTCGCAGAAAAATGATTGCACTATTTTCAAAGGAGTCGTGGCATTTGCGAATAATAAATAAAAAAACGAAAGAGTCTTTCGTAGGCAGTCAGGGAAATTAAGCCAAACAAGATAAAAGCTGCGGCTACAGGAGGACCAAAGAAATGAATAAATGAGAGCCTAAAGCAGGGGTCTTTATAAAACTACATGAATAAATGGAGGGCATCTGCAGATTGAAGGGTAATGGATGCTATATGGAAGGAAAAAACGGCAGTATGCATTTGCATTCTTAATGTTTTCAGGGTTACAGCCTACATTACTTATCCAAATGTTGCATCCGTCTACGATCCATCCCTCTAAAAAACTAACAAGGGGTAGCAGGCAACCTTTATGTCAAAACCTGCACTGCACAACATGTGTGTGAAGGTTTCATGCGTGCAGCATTTGATTTGATGTTTAATATAGTTCGCTCTAAAGCATGACTGCAGTCCATTCACTATTTCACCTGCCAAAGTTAGTTACAAACACAGAAGCGTGTGGGTGTGTGTAGACTGTGCACTGTACTGTGAGGTGAGTGAGTGTGTGTGTGTGTGTGTGGTTATAATCCGTCAGAAGTGTGTGTAGTGTGTCTGTCAGCTCGGACCACCCAAGAACAACTGAAACAGAAATACTGCAGTCTTGAGCCTAAACAGAGTGTGTGGGTTCGTTTAAAGGCTGGAGACAGATAAGGGTCAAACATAGCCAGACTCAAGACTCCAGGCTAATATTACTAATGTTTCATTTTGCTTTCAGAGTGACTGTATCGATAGCACTCATAACACAAATGCTTCTATAAAGAGTAATAATATGTTTACAGAGAACTAATAGTTAATAATTGCAGGTGGATTTAACAGCAATTAACATCGGAGAAATATCAGGGTATGAATCCTTAATTATTCACTGTTCATTTTTTAAAGCCATTAGAAATGTTTCTAGTAGCTGGACTTTAAGTTTTATAAATGTGCGCCAATGAATCTCAGATTAAAACAACTGTCTGCTCATAAAACAAAATTTCTGCAATCCACCTCTCTCACGCTAGCACTAATCAACACTCAACACTCGGAGAAACCAGCATGTGTGAGCGAGCCGTCCGCTAACATATTTTCCGCCTTACGACAAGGGAGGAATCGGTTTGCCTGAGCTCCCAGCACCTGCCCAAGACGTTCGGAAGGAAATTCTTCTCTTGGATCCTAATTTGACCTCGACTCCTGTGTCTTCCCTCAGAGACAGACGTGCACACACAATGCCAAACAGCTGGTGGGTGAGGGCGAACAAAGGAGGGTGTGTTGAATTGTAAGTAACAGGATGAACTTATGACCAGTCAATGAGCGAGGATGGATTAATGGACTGACTCAGACTTATGCCAATGTTCTAAACAATAAACTGCAACAAAAACAAGACCAGAAAATTACAGTTTGTACGTGAACAGATAGACCGATGAATAGGTAGACAGACAGACAGACAAACAGATAGACAGATAGATAGATAGATAGACAGACAGACAGACATGCAGACAGAATAAATAGACGGACTAAATATACAGTTATACAGACAGACACATTGATAGATAGACATAATTTGTCTGAATGAAGAGGTAGACAGAAATAAATATAGACATACAGACAGATACCGTGTTTATCTACCGGACTGGATTAATCTATAGCCAATTATGTGTGTAGAATTGGTTAGATATATTCCATCTATGGCACTAGTTCCAGACATTAAGGCCGTAGGGAAAATAGGAGCTGATGGAGGCAGAAAACAAAATAAGAGTTTAATTTCCAAACACTGATTTCATTACGGCTCCTGTGTTTCAAGGAAAACAATGTTAAAGCAGAACACAGTCACTGCGCTTTATTTACTTGGAAGCAAAGCGGCAGCCGCAGCCAAAACCCAATATAAAGCAGAGTGAGATGTCATGAGAGAATGAAAAGAAGTAACAGTGGTTTCTGTTGCCAAGATGAATGAACAAAGAAAAGCGCACTCCTTCCTGATAATCTGAATCAAAACATCCTTTTTATAGAGGCAGAACCTTGCCATCTTAAATAAACGAATCCTTTTTAATCATAATTTCACTGTATGTTCTCTAGCAGAGCTGAACGTTCTCAGGAGTGCTGCTTTTATTGGCAGTCGCACAACTGGTGGCTTTCTTGACGCTCTGTTGTCTGTTCCAGCTACATGGAGTCTTCTCTTTAATTTCAATGATTTGGTCTTGGAAACTATTGTTTTAAATGAGCTGTAATTTCAAACACATGCTGAGATGTAAAGATCCAAACTGTACTGAGCGGTGTCCGTTCTCAAGCTCTGTTTGCAGACAGTCGTGGTGTTGTGTAACCTCCTGCCTTTGGCTGATCTTTATCCAATCAAATGCAGGCTTAAGACTCAGGCCGATTAGCCGGCGAGTCTGCTGGGATAGAGCTCTTCACCCTAATCCACCTCCTGCTGAGGCTAAACGGTAACGGAAATGTTTCTTTTGTATGCAAATGCAATGACCTAAGACGCAAAGCATTTCTAAAGTTTATTACCGTGTTTTCACATAGTGACGAGGGTTATGTGAGAGGTTAAAAGAAGCTATTTCTACTAAGACTTTGAGCCATTTGGCAGTAAAACATGGATGTGTTTAATATAGTTTCATAATTTAATGCTAAAATTATTTTAGTATAAAACGAAATATTATACTAAATAAAATGCTATACTACACAACTTAATGCAACGGCCATGCAGAGTAATAAAACGAACAAAATGCAAAATAATGAAAGAAAACTAAGAGAATGACCCTAACTGACTACTATTCGTAAAGAAACAAAAAGCAACAATACTGTAACGAAATTTAACAAAACATGTACTGTTATGTTGAATTGTGTTTTAACGAAAAAGAAATGCAGAGAATGAAAGCTTTTGAAAAGAAAAGAAACTAAATATTGTGCAAACACAAAATCAGTGTTAATAAAAGAACAAACTATTAAAATGTTTTTAAATAAAATAAAGCCGAAATAAAAATATTAGATAAAAACTTTAAAAATAAATAATAAACAATCAATAATTTGTATTGCTAGAATTACTAAAAGTGATAGAATTACTAAAACTTAAAAGCTGAATATAATTTTTTTAAGAAACATAAAACAAAAATTAAATTACAAAAGAACATAAAAATTCCTAAAAATTAAAATATAAGATTTAAAGCTAATTAAAAACATTAATAAATACTATAGAAGTATAACTATACTAGTATACTATAATAGTATAACACTAAACAAAACAAAGAGAACGATCCTAACAGAGAACAAAACTTTTCGTAAAGATGCAAAACACAAAAAATACTGTAATGAAATCTAATGAAACATAATTGAATTCAGTGTAATGTTACATAATGAAAGAAATAGAATGCAAATAGAATGAAACATTTTGAAAAACTAAACACTGTGAAAACAAAACAAAGAGAATGATAATTTTCAAACAGAAATCAAACACGACGAAACCAAATAGGGAACACATCTTTCAACAACAGCCCGATACGCAATAGTTGTGTATAGTCAATGCAACAAAATAAACTTTTTTTTTTTAAATAAACTGATATTTAGTTATATAAAAGACATTTTTAAAAGAACCATAACGTAATAAAACAAAACAAAATGTAACTTTCATTCAAACCAGCAACCTTCTGCTCACCAGCTCTGAGCTTTAACCACTACACCACATCACCATCCTCAGGTCTCGCTGAGGCTGCCGCAGACTGACTGATTGTGTGTGACTGCTGCATTATGGCTCCTATAGAGGAACACAGTATAAAATTGCTCTCTGTGACAAGAGTGATGTGACAAACTGTTTGAAGTGATCGGTTTCAGCCTTGAGGAACTTTTCGAAAAGACCGAAACAAGCACTTTTGCTTCTACTGAGTCATACATACATACGCAGGGAGAGCGAGAGAGCGAGAGAGAGCGAGAGAGAGAGAGAGAGAGAGAGAGAGAGAGACGGCGCACAGGGAAATATATGCTAATGTAATGGAGCGCAGTCATTTGAAAGGAAATGGGCTTGAATGAGCACCCCGAGGGAACCACAGCACAAAGTTCAACCCTGAAAAATGTATTTCATTTCATTTAAATAGTCCGCTCTTATGAATACATCGGGGCTTCGGGGCGGCACCGCTGCTTCGGGGAGAGCTGGGAGTCGCAGGAGGGCTGAGGTGGGAGTTTATTTTTGGCGAAAAATATCAAAAGATGTGGAGCCTGAGAAAAGTACAAATAAATGATTTTATATGCAAAGGAAAACTTTGTTCAACTCGCTCTGATGTCTCATTTGTAGGTGTTTTACAGGTCTCAGTTCTTGAAAATATGCTTTGATGTGGATTTGGGTGGATTTCGAAAGGACTGAAAGCTCCAAATCTAGATAAATGATATGATAAAGTTTAAGTAGATTGTTACCATATATGCCATATATACTCTACTAAGATACATCAAATAATACCATGATTTAACTATGGTCCAAAACAAAAGCAAAGCAAAGCAAAGCAAAGCAAAGCAAAGCAAAACGTGCTGCTGCGCTCCTGCTCCGGTCAGTTCTGGCTTGTGCAACCCAAACCTGGTGCTAATCCAGCTTGATTCTTTGAAAGCAATGAAGCCTTGGAAAAATCAAGCTGCCCTGACCTCAAACAGGAAAATAAAATAAAATAAAATAAAAAACAAAACAAAACAAAACAAAATAAAATAAAATAAAACAAAATAAAACAAAACAAAACAAAACAAAACCATGGTACTTTTTGTTGGTATTCCTTAGCATTTAGGTTCACAAGATCTCAAAATGCAGTTTTAACTTAGTTTAAGTATCTTTCTTAACAAAATTCTCCTCAAAGTCCACCACAAAAAGAAACCTAAGAAAACGGTTTATGCTAATGCCTCGTTCTTGTGATTAGCAACATCATTAGGAAATATATATTTTTGCATATGAAATTTATTTTGGACACATCTAGCGCCAACAGAAGCCAAGAAGATATTTTGCAGAATATTGGTGTTCAAACAACATTAGATCCCACAGAATTTCTTATTGTATGAACAAAAAACAATTTTTAAAACATTTGATGATGAGAGAATGTGTTCTTGGGTGAAAAACCTAATTTGAAAAAACACAACTAAACGCTGCTTTGTTGTTCGTAAACTACTGTTATGTTGTTCGTTTTAGTGGACATATCCATGAATTGCAAAACATCAATCATGTCATCGCACTTTAAAATGATCTAAATAATAATCAGAGTGCCGTTAGATACAGATTTGGCTTTAGCTGCCCTTTAATGTGAGCTACCAATATTCAGACGGCCACAGTTGAGCCATGTCATATCTGTGTATGTTTCTGAAGGAGAATGATTGAAGCACTTAAGAACCCGGGATGTGAGCCAGGATAGCATTCCCAGCTTCCTGTCTGGATCCCGGTCCTCTGGGAGCAGATCAGGTGAATATTCCGGGATGAGAAAAGCACTCGGAAGGCAAACACTCAAGATTTAATTAGGGGGCTGAAAGAGGATTAGACTGAGCGTGTGTGTGTGTGTGTGTGAAGGAAGGGAAGTCCCCTCCACCTTCCCCAGTCTTGTTTTGTTGACTCTCCGGATCCAACAGTGCCACATATGTCCAGCATATGGTACAAGAACACGCAAACCTAAGCACAAGTGAAAATACACACGCAAACTCAGGTTTACCTGGGCACGGAGGCGTACAGGCGATCGGAGTCGTTGTATCTGGGAACCATTCGTGGATCAGGCCCTCTGATCTGTGGAACACAGAGAAATCGAATTAGATCATCACAATCTTCTAATGTGACATTTAGATGTGGTTTTAAAGGTGAAGAGTGTCATTTCTGTACACTACCAACACCAAATGGAAGAAAGCATTGG
Organism: Sinocyclocheilus rhinocerous; assembly: GCF_001515625.1. Lineage (NCBI taxonomy): Eukaryota > Metazoa > Chordata > Actinopteri > Cypriniformes > Cyprinidae > Sinocyclocheilus > Sinocyclocheilus rhinocerous. Next base: position 163,981 of record NW_015623473.1, on the reverse strand, counting down.
TGACTATGAAAAACAAGTGCATTATAAAAAGCAGACAGCACATGAAAACCATGTTTATACATAATTTGTCTGTTTTTAATGTCAAAATGTGAACAGACACATGTATAGGATTTGCACATACATTTCACATACATTTCCATTCAAAGGTTTGAAGGTAAGTAAGTCTCTTGATCTAAGAGGCAACAAAATCAGTAATACTATAAATATTATTAAAATTTTTGTTTTCTATTTTAATGTATTTTAAAAGGTAATTTATTCCGGTGATGACAAAGCTGAATTTTCAGCATCATTACTCTACTACTTATTATCATTATCAGTGTTGAAAGCAGTTGTGCTGCTTAATTTAATTTTATTTTATTTTTTCTGGACTCTTTGGCAAACAGAAAATTCAAAAGAAAAGCATTTATTTAAAATAAAATCTTGTAACATTTTAAATGTTTTTACTGTCACTTTTGATCAATGCAATGTGTTATTGCTGAATAAAAGTATCACTTTCTTAAAAAAATACAAAACTTACTGACCCCAAATTTCTGAGCAGCAGCATACATGAAGAAATCAGTTTACATGAAGAGTGAAACCAATAGGCTTTTGCTTAACATGTTTAAGACTTGGAAAAAAAAAAAAGTTCAAGATGTTTAATCCTAACCTAACTTGGCCAAATTTTAAACCAGTTTGAAATCTGGTTCGGTACTTTAACTAGTCGCGGTGTCTCATAAGAGCATACACTACAATCTGGGTCTTTTTGTTGCTTAAAACTCAAACTCAAGACTTAAAACATCAAAAGGCGATAAGCTTGAGAGTTGTAGTGTGCATTGAAGCTAGAATATGTAATGAAGATAGATAAATTCACATCATATCTGTACGACGACTATAAATCAAGGAGAGCAAGAGAGGGAGAAAAGAGTAAACAAGAGAGACAAATGATGCAGCTCGACTGATTTAGTGGAGAAAAGAGGTCAGTGTCTTCAGAGAAAGTCTCCAGCAAGACCATTTCCCCCCCTCCAAAAACGTTATACTTAATATATGCAGGATTCATGAATTATATATCTACCCAGTTTAATACTATAATTATCATCAGTATGAGCTATTAACTTCAAGTTAGCATGACCCTCAAAGTGCAGAGCAGAACAAAACACGAACAGGCAATGACAAACATGATACTTGATTTTTAATGCATTTTTTGTCTCTGCAAACATGAAGGCAAATTGGATGCATTATTTTCCCATTACATCTCCTATGGTTTTGTTACGAGTACAATGAATAATTAAAGCTTATGCGACTATTCCAAGACTTTGCGAGCTTGTGTAAGAGAAATAACTTGCGTTAGACACACATGGCAGGGTTTAACAGTAGTCTCATATGACCGCAGTGGGATTGTGGGAGTGCTGCGTGTGGCAGCTCCTGACAGATGAAGGTTAGAGGCATTATGTAAAGAAGGGCAGCTCATTTCTGGAGACTATGTGAGGAAAATGGTGGCATTTGTCTCAATGAGGCGTTTATAAGTGCACGTCCTCCCGCGTATCATGGCGGACCTGAGCACTACCCTGCATGCTAAGTGTGATCTTTAAACACAAAGGTGTCTCTCGCAGGGATCGAATGTCACCGAGAGTAAGAGAGAGAGATGACGAGGCGCACGCAGCGTAAAGGTCACATTTAGAGAAGCGAGAGATGATTGTGGGAATGATAGACCGCTGCGCACGCCAAATGATCAGAACGATATACAATTCCTCGCTTTCCTCTGGTCCTTTCATTCTTTATTCCGTCTATTCTGGACATACAGGTGATCAGTCATGCCTATTGTCACAGATGGAAATATTTATTCTATCGCTTCTCTCTCCAACTTTTCTTTCTCCACAGATCAGCTCTCACTATTGGGAGCAAAGACCCAAGTTTTCAATGTAGAGGTCAACCTATATTTAAAATAATACATCTGATGTAAAACACATCTGAAACAAATGTGCGCATTCTTTAAGCAATAAAATTGCTGGATGTTTAAACGCTACCTTGCTGCTTGCATATAGGGCCGGTTATTACAAAACACCAGAGACTCCAGCGCTTTTTGGATCCTCCACATTACCCACGTGTTTCTCTTCACTGCCCACAGATGTTATCTCGGGCACAGGCGATTGATCTTCAGCGGGTAATTAGCATTTTAGGCAGAAAGGACAAGACGTGGGCCTGCTGCCAGACGCTTGACTCCAATTGAGAGAGAGAATTTGAAACTTTGCCACGGCAGGCTTGGTGGTCCGGGCGAGTTTTCCCCTGTGGGGTCAAAAAGGATCAACAAAACCTGCTCAACCCTGCTAAACCTCACCAAAGGGGGACACTGGGGCACCATGGCAACCAGGCTGCCAAAAATGGTGCTGTTATCAGATCAAAACGGCTGTGTGGACGGATGAAGGACTCGTGCTCTGCTGTGAATGCTGAGAAGCTGAGAAACGTGCATGTTACGCCGGCGAACTCGACTGAGACGGCAAACACTCGCCACAACAAACGTGCAAACGTTTACAAATAGGCATACGCCATTCATGCGTACAGATGCAAGGAGATTAGACCCATGTGTTTGAGGAGTTTGATTAAACACAGAGAAGCACATGTACAGCATGAAGGACAAGGTCACCTGGAGCTCACTGGGACTTTTTATACTTAAACACAAAAAATATAAGCAAAGATGCTTGGCAATAAACATCTAAGTTACACATAGTAATTAAATAATATACCATTTATAAAACGCCAAAAAACATTTTGTATCCATACATTTAAATATTTCGATATAGTATATACTGTATACACACACACACACACACACACCACCTTTAAAAAAAATAAGATTGTTATCAGATCAAAACGGCTGTGTGGACGGATGAAGGACTCGTGCTCTGCTGTGAATGCTGAGAAGCTGAGAAACGTGCATGTTACGCCGGCGAACTCGACTGAGACGGCAAACACTCGCCACAACAAACGTGCAAACGTTTACAAATAGGCATACGCCATTCATGCGTACAGATGCAAGGAGATTAGACCCATGTGTTTGAGGAGTTTGATTAAACACAGAGAAGCACATGTACAGCATGAAGGACAAGGTCACCTGGAGCTCACTGGGACTTTTTATACTTAAACACAAAAAATATAAGCAAAGATGCTTGGCAATAAACATCTAAGTTACACATAGTAATTAAATAATATACCATTTATAAAACGCCAAAAAACATTTTGTATCCATACATTTAAATATTTCGATATAGTATATACTGAATACACACACACACACACACACACACACCACCTTTAAAAAAAATAAGATTCATTTTTTTATATATATATTTTTAAAAGTAGCATCTTATGCTCAGCAGGGCTGCATTTATTTGATCAAAAATACAGTAAACACAGTAATATTATGAAATATTATTACAATTTAAAATAACAGTTTTCTATTTGAATATATTCTAAAATGTAATTTCTTTCTGTGATGCAAAGCTGAATTTTCAGCATCATTACTCCAGGTTCAGTGCCACATGATTCTTGAGAAATCATTCTAATATGCTGATTTGCTGCTCAACGAACATTTCTGTCTTTACAGTTCCGTTTGAACAATTTAATGCATCGTAGCAGAATAAAATTGTCATTTCCTTAAAAAAATTAATCATAAACATTTTTTTTTGGTAGGAATTGTGGTGTATTATACGCATGTTGGATGTATACTGGACAAACGCACATTCCACGCAAACCTGGCATGTTTACCACTAACTTGACGGGAGCCAATTTGAAGTCCTCAGTAACTTTTGTTCTTTATCATTACTTTTTGGTAATGAGATTCCATTGATTTGGGCTCAGAGTCGAACTCTATTCCAGAGGGAACTGGCAGTCTGGATTGAAGTTTTGTGGTTGGACTCCAACAGGACTCAAGCTTATCACACTTCTCAACAAACACAAACTGTGCTCAGCGTTTGCCACAAGAAACTCAAGCTGTGAGCAATGTCCCCAAACCTCAGCTGTGCTTAATCGCTTCAGCTGAGTGTGTGTGAGTGTGTAGCAGAAACTTCACCGGACACGCTTCTTTTTATACACCACGGCTATGAAAGCAAGTAAAACAGCCTGGCACTTCATTAAAAAATAAGAGCACATTCTCAAATATAAAAACTACAGCTTCTTCCCCCAGCTCGTTGAAGTGGAATTGCATTGTGGTTGTGAACAGGATGCTGAAATTGAAATTTGAAAATAAGGAAATGGAATAAAGATTTAAAATGAAATTCAAATAAACTTGAAATAAGAGTAGTTTTTAACTAGTATAAAAGTCTTTAAATTTAAGATTCAGTCCTTAAAAACACAGATCTGTTTAAAATGTTACCATTTTTTTATGTATTTTTTATTTACATTTAATAGATTAACTTTCTGATTAATAAAAAAAAATGGAAGACCACTTCAACTGATTTTGAATTTCATATTGATTTTTTAAACTGTAATTCAGTAAAGTCTACTGATAATTCCAATTCCATTTCCTATGTTAAAAGACAATTCACAAATTAATTTAACTACTATCAAGTTAAAAAGTTTTAAAAGTCTTGGAGTTGTATAGTCCTTAAGTTCTCAAAACATACTGGGAAGCTGCTTGAAGGTTGCAGGTTTTCACGACTCCTGATTTAGTAAGTGTTTATTTAAACAAATCATCTACTGAACACAATATCTTAGTTTAGTTTGGCTCATTTAGTTGGCAAAGCTTTGGTTCACATCACTGTTTAAAGTCACTGCAAGGTAGACGGGTTACTTTTGTCAAAGTTTCCACAAAGCCGTCACCAAACTCCACTTCAACGCTAAAAACAAACAAACGCGTCTTAAACACGCCGTGATCCTATCGCTTGTTGATTTTCTCCCTAGAGTCTCCATGGCCGTGGTGTGTGTGGTATTCTGATATTTGATATAGTGCTGCCATGGCCCAATGCCCTCTAACGTGCCCTGAGAAGCCATGGTCGTGCCGCCCAGACGGCCCAGGCTTGTTAGCAGCAGATGGTAGAACCATTTTGAGAGGGTAATTTAGACACAAGGCTGTAGGAGGCTGGTCATGACCTCCTCATGTATCGAGCTCAACTCAGTGCAAGAGAGCTGCTTTTGCCATCCAGCACTGGAGTGATGTGTGACCCACTGTATGTATGAATGACATACACGTGAAATTTGACTGGATATGACATGAATAGACTGGTCATTTCATCAACGTCAACAACTACATTTTCTTTGATTGTAACACAACATTATACAGAACAATAATTCCATACAAAACCACACAGTAGTGGTGCTTCTGAATTAATCGGTGTTGCAGAATGAATTGGTTGAGTGGCCGCCCAGACGGCCCAGGCTTGTTAGCAGCAGATGGTAGAACCATTTTGAGAGGGTAATTTAGACACAAGGCTGTAGGAGGCTGGTCATGACCTCCTCATGTATCGAGCTCAACTCAGTGCAAGAGAGCTGCTTTTGCCATCCAGCACTGGAGTGATGTGTGACCCACTGTATGTATGAATGACATACACGTGAAATTTGACTGGATATGACATGAATAGACTGGTCATTTCATCAACGTCAACAACTACATTTTCTTTGATTGTAACACAACATTATACAGAACAATAATTCCATACAAAACCACACAGTAGTGGTGCTTCTGAATTAATCGGTGTTGCAGAATGAATCGGTTGAGTGATTCAATGACTCAGTCACTTGCTTAGGTGGTTGCTAGGGTGTGAATATGTGGCTGCTAAGGCATTCTGCGTGATATCTAGGGTGTTGTAGATGGTTGCTAGGACGTTCTGTGTGGTTGTTGGTGTGTTTTACATGGGAATTACTAGGTGGTTGTTAATTGGTATCTTCTAGGATGTTGATAGGGTGTTGTAGATGGTTGCTAGAATGTTCTGGGTGGTTGTTTGGATATTCTGAGTGATTGCTAGGGCATCAATAGGTGGTTGAAGGGTTGTTAATAGTTGATTTCTAGGGTGTTGCAGATGTTTGCTAGAATGTTCTAAGTGGTTGTCAGGTTGTGTTAGATGGCTGCTAGGCCATTAATAGGTGGTTGATGGATTGTTAATAGGTTGTTTCTAGGGTGCTGATAGGTGGTTGTTAGGGTGTTATAGATGGTTGCCAGAATATTCTATGTGGTTGCTAGATGGGATATTTTTGGATATTCTGGGTGATTTGCTAGGGCATTAATAGGTGGTTGTGGGTGCTTCTAGAGTGTTGATAGGTGGTTGTTAGAGTGTTGCTAGAATGTTCTGAGTGGTTGTTAGGGTGTGTTACTTGGTTGCTAGGGCATTAATGGGTGGTTGATGGGTTGTTCATAGGTGTTTTTTAGGATGTTCTGGATGGTTGTTTCGATATTCTGGGTGATTGCTAGGGCATTAATAAGTGGTTGTTAGGGTGCTTCTAGAGTGTTGAAAGGTGGTTGTTAGAGTGTTGCTAGAATGTTCTGAGTGGTTGTTAGGGTGTGTTACATGGTTGCTAGGGCATTAATGGGTAGTTGATGGGTTGTTCATAGGTGGTTTCTAGGGTGTTGATAGGTGGTTTTTAGGATGTTCTGGATGGTTGTTTGGATATTCTGGGTGATTGCTAGGGCATTAATAAGTGGTTGCTAGTGTGTTTTTGGTGGTTGCTTCATTCCTGAATGATTCTGAGTTTTTGAGTAAATCTGTTGAGTGATTCAATGAATTTGTTCCAAAATGAATCCGTATTTTAGAATGAATAGTGATTCATCGAACCAGTTCTTGAGTGAGTCAGTGTTTTTGAATGAATCAGGTGAGTGATTCAATGACTCACTCATAAAAACATCACTTGCTTCATTTCTGAATGGCTCAGTGTTTTTGAGCAAATAGGTTGAGTGATTCAGTGACTCGCTCTTAAAGACTTTCCTGAATGATTCAGTGTATTTGAACAATCGATTAAATGAATGAGTAACGAGTCACTTGTCGACACCAACAGATGTAACAATATAAACTGCAGAAAGATTCATGGTAAAATCCCACCACTAATACACAGACTGACAGTGAAATGTCTGACTGTATAAAAAGAAAAAAGTAGAAAATGTTAGGGAAGTCAAAACTGTATTAAAAGGTTTGTATGAATCACATTTACTGCTTAATCCTAAACTGCTATAACCCTCCACCAAAGTGCAAAACACTTTTAAGTCCCAATAAAGAATCAGGGACACGGTTATTATTCTGTCCTTGCTCATTTCTCCCCTGAGGTCTCTCGATGGCTCCCTCCCACCATTCTTTCCTTTTTGTTTTAGTGGCTTCATTCAGATTCCCGACCACTGTTTCCTGCTCTCAAACAAAGGCTATGGCTCTGTGATATGAGTTGGCCTTCCTGCAACACTCGTGTTCGACCTCCCGGTGAAGGTGTGACCTGCTTGCTAGAGCAAAGATGAGTCAAGGCCTGTTGTTCCCTGTCCATCCCTGCCTTTCTCGCTTTCCTTCACTCTTAATCTGTCTCCGTGGGCTCATGTTGATATGTTTTGACATGCCAAGCACCTGGTTTAAGGATTTGGGATTATTTGTGGGTTCTGTGAAGAGCCACCTAGTCGCTGTCACTCAATCTTTTAAACTTGCCCGTCACGGCTGCCCATCAAGCAGGTGCGTGCGTTTGGAGATGCAGATGCTGGCTTAATTAGACCTGACAGGGCCAGGATGCTCGTCTCAAGCTGTTCTGTTACGAGGAAGAGGATAACAATCAGAATGACAACCGTCTTAATTTTCCATCTTCTCGCTCTCTCTCCTTCTGTCTCTTTTCTTTCGTTCTCTGCATCTGTCCTGTTTCCTCTCTGTCATTGCAAGCTGCTTTTCGCATTTCGCTCTGGATCTGCTGGTCTCACGTCAATTTAAAAGTATTAGCAAGACTTGTAAAAATAGAGATGTGCAATGTATCCACAATCATATTAATATCGGCCAATACAGCCTAAGCATTTTTTAACACAATACAGCCTAAGCATTTTTTAACAGGAGAAGTGTGTCATTTTTTGTATGTTGAAACTTTCCCAAGTTTCCAACTTCATCTCCCAAGTATAAGTCCGGAAAACCGTGAAGGTTGCAACCAAGACATAAACCTGAATTCCTGATCATTTTTAGGAGTAACAGCATACCTCCTCTCAACAAGTCCCACAATCTTCTGTCCACAGCACAGACGTTTAGGGGTTGTTCAAATCACCAACCTTTAATATGAGCAATAGTATCAGTGATGCTCGCACTAATAATGAATTAATAATTATTCCCGGCATTGGTCAAAAATTCTCTACTGGTTCAGTCCTTTTGTGAGAGTATGAGATCTCCCTGCTGTGTTTGCATGTGAGTGTGTGTGCGGCTACACCACATGCTAGTCCTTATGTTGGCCTGAACGTCCTTCTCCATTTCTTCTGTTATTCTGACAGCAACCATTCATCTTTCTTCTATTCATTTCACATATTCATTCATCTATTTCAGAGTAAACTGCCACTTCTCAATGAAGAAATGACTTCATGTATTGCACGAACATTTTTAAACCCTTATACTCGGGCTGCTTTTCTACAGTCACCATTAAAAGCGGCTCCAAGATAAATCACGACATTACAATTGGAAAATAGTATGAGCAAATCGACAGAGATAAAGGTACTGGACGGGGTATTTAATTTCGATTCAACGAAGCATTAAAACTATCAATTTATAGGCATAGAACTAATATATATATATATATATATATATATATATACACACACTTCAATTCAAAAGTTAGGGTTTGGTAAGACTTTATGTTTTTGATCGTATGTTATGTTTTTGAAGTATTGTATATGGACCAAGGCTGCATTTATTTGATAAAAAATACAGTAAAAACAATAATATTCTCAAATATAATTAAAATTTTAAATTGTATTGTCTTTACTGTCACTTCTAATAAATTTATCTCGTATTAACTTCTTAAAAAAATGAATCTTCCTGATCCCAAATGTTTAATTCAAATTCTAAAATGTCAAAATAATCTAAAATATGCAAAGCATTTTAAAAGCGTATGAAGACTAATCCGATTATGACATTTGCAATGCTTCATGAAAGTGGATGATTTTCTATGGAAAAAGCTGAATGGTATTTTTTGACCATTCAGCAATATAAATAGGGCAAAGTCTGATTTGACTTTAATTAAATATGTTTAACGGCAGCCATAAATTTAGTTTAGATTGGTCTGAATAAGAGTATATTTACATAGCCTAACATTATTCATACGGATTTGTAATGACAAGTTATTTAAATAAAATGTAATAACTGAATTTCAAAAGGAATGCAATATCTACTACTAAAGTTAATATTAATCATTACACTGTTAATTAGAACACATGTGATGTCAATTTGCTTCAGTGCATTAAAGCTGCATGCACTAAACTGCAAAACCATCAAAATCAACTCTAACCTATAACCATTTAAGAAAAACAAAAGTATTCCATGCAAGGAAGATCAGACACTGGATACGTCACTTTCCTTCCAGCACCAGAGCTTTTATTTTTCACTCAGTTGTTCCTGGAAAGTCTCAATGAAGTTGGCTTTTCTAGCAGATGTGTGTAATCATATAAACTATAATTGTAAACTTTGCTGAGCCCTGGACACAACCTTCAATCTCTGGAAAATGAAGTGCTGGACATCTGGGTGGACGGGAGCGTGGCTCCGGGCGCTGTAATGACAGAGTTCAGGGATCCGATAAGTGCTTCTGAAAAAAAGCCTTGGTTCCAATTTAGATTGAGTTTTTGTTTTGAAGTGGCCTAGAAGAGAACGGCTGACTGTCACCCTTGCCATTTTCAAACCTTGTGATTTCTAGGAGGGATTTGTGCGTGATTGTTCAATTTTCTCATTTCGGTGGTTCTGCCTTGCTTTTTCCCCTTCTTTTCCTACTGTTTCAGCAGGTTTTTATTCATATTTTCTTGTCTTTCATGCATAATAAATCTCATGTCTCGCACGGTACCATTTTCATAACATCATGTTGGATGCCCCATTTGTCTTTTTTTTTTATTTTTTATGCAAGGTGCCAAAGGAGTGCAAAAACTATTAAAAGGTAGCAAGCAGAACAAGTGTTTTTCATACTATTTTAACACAAAAAGGTATAGTTCAGCATTTACATTGCTGCTCCAAACCTGTATGACTTACTTTCTTCTGAGGAATACAAAAGAAGATATTTTGAAAGACACTGGGGGCAACATTGGACCCCATTAACTTTATAAAAATAAAAAAAAGCCCCTCATATTAATATTCAGTTAGTTGTATTGCAACTAACTGAAAAACGCAAGTTTAAGTACTAAAATTCTTAAAATAAAATAACTATAGCTATACAGAAACATAAAAAGTGAAAAGAATGTAACACTAAAAATTGATTCAAATAAAAATATAAAAATAAAAAAATATAAAGAGAAAATAAAAAAGATCAATAAATACTATAATAGAATAGTATATAAATAATATTAAAATAAACTGGTTTAAAACTGACTGAAGTGAAAAAATGAAATGAGGATCATGTCACTCAGTAGGGACTAGTTAGTTTGGAACCAAATGTTGTTTAAAAAACAAAAACACCATAAATTAAAGAAAAATGTTAGTTTGATCTTACAATACTTCCAGTAATAGGGCTGAATGCATTAACAAATGTAGTCAAAATAAAATAAAATAAAAAAAGTACATGAAATGGGATTATTTACCTATCTTGCTGTAGAAAGGGTGCAAGTGATGCCACTTCCTGTATGTGGAAATTTTATAGGATGTTCCATTTTGTAATAAAACAAAATGCAGTAGCTCACAAAATATGGCATTAGGTTTGTAGTATTAAAGACAAAAAAATATCCAGAATTATAATGATCACATTATAATAATTATTCCAGTGAGCAGGAAATCAGTGCTGTGCAGTGAGCAGATCCCTGCTGAGTCTGAGCAGATGAACAGATTAGTCGGAGTACTTTAGATCTGGCCCGAAACACAGCGCGAGATGAACCCCGATAATCTGAGCTTTGAATCAGTGCCTGAGAAAGCAGCCAGACCTCAGTCTGTCACTTCCTGTCTGACAGCAGAGAAAGAAAGAAAGAAAGAGAGCAAGACAGCACACAGCACTCACTCGTGAAGGGTCGTACTCCGGTCGTCTTCGGGCACTCAGGTCATCATAGGATGGAGCCGGTCTCACCTGCTGAAGCTGATTCCTGATTTGCTGCAATCGCTCTTCATTACTGCAACACACAGACGGAGAAACAAGACAGATAAGAGACGCTCTCCATTCAAACACTCTGGAAAACATCCTTAACTCTAATCAGGGTTATTATAGTTCACTAAAACTAAGATCATAAAAAACACTTTTTTGTAACTTAAATAAATATATAATTAAATAAAATAAAATAAATTATGAAAAAATAAACTTACTCCGCTACATTCAGCAACATTTCTTATTTTCATTAAGCTTATCGTGTACTACAGACATTAAAAACTAATAAAATTACAAAAATTCAGCATAATTGCTAAAACTAACTAGAATTAACATGCAAATGGAAAATATAATAACAAATAATAAAAACAAAATTTTATCATTTTAAATTAAAATTTTACATTTTAAAAAATTTAATTTTAAAAATCTAAAATATTAAAAGCTATAACAATCTCAATGATTAAAATATTGTAAGATGAAAATTAATCAAATACAAAGTCACAAGATAAGGATATACAACTGCAATCCCTATAAAATATAAAATGTAAACAAACGTATGAATGAAAAGTAAGGGGAAATTTAATAGCAAATATAAGTCACCACAGCATAAACAGTAATCGTTTATACTACAGTAAATCTGTCTCATCTTTTGAAAAGTGTTTTGTTTGAAGAGTGTTTAATATGCAACTCAGGTTGTCAGATTTCTAAATCAAATGCAGCTAAAAAAAACTGCACTTGATGTAAAATTCAGTGCATTAAATTATCCATCTGTAAGCTCCATAAACACACATGTAACCTAAGGGCATGCATTGATTCAGAGCAGAACTAGCATTATAAAATCATCAACATTTAAACAGCTTCAGCTTTTACTTCAACTGAATAGTACAGCACCACTTAACCATACAGAGAGAGAGAGAGAAAAAAAAAAATTCTCTACCAATCAAATTTGCTCTCCACAGCACCATTAACACAAATTTACATATACTTAGAATATGTATCTACATGTGCAATAAAATAAATGAATATTATTGTTTTAATTGCATGTGTAATTCTATCTATCTATCTATATCTGGTGTAATAAAGCTCTTCTGATTCTGATTCTGATTCTGATATATATATACTGTATATATATAATGACATATTCAGTTATAATTATATGTGCAGTTAAAGAAATATATTTAATTACATATGCAATTAAATGAAGTTTATTAGTCATAATAATTACAACTAAACAAATCTGACTTACACTGAACATTTGAATTGACCAGGTAGTGCTATGATAAATGAGCAAGAAACACATAGCTGTACCAAAAGAACATTATACTGATCTTACATAAGTTACAAATGTATAACTTTCTAGAAACTTCTTCCACAGATGTTGCCAACTTCAAAATAATTGAAAATACCAGAGGCAGCGATCTATGGCACTCCAGCAGCTGGGGGAGGACAAGCGGAGCATGGAACAGCATCCATTATCTAATCCCACAGAACGCAATTAGAGCTGCCATTCTGATTGAGAGTCCACATGACCCTCTGAATGAGAAACACTATCAATGTTTAATTAGCTCCCGTCGAGCATGTATGCATCATATTCATATTAGTTACAGGACTGGAGCCGACCTGAAGTGCTTTAGAGGGACTGGCTGGAGAAACACAGGGAAACAGAATACAGTGCAAAAAAATACCACACATTTACATGGATGGTTACACACACACACACACACACACACACACACACACAAATGAGAGAGCGGCTGAAGAGCGGCTGTCATCGCCAGTTCATTTAGTGTATTATGATAGCAAGCAAAGCCGGAGATATTACCTTTCCCTCTCTGAGACAGAGAATTAGACAAACAGGGCAATCTGAGATCATCAGCACAGACCGTGGCTGTTTCCTGCTGTGATTTACCCGTTTATGTTACATCTGAGTAAAGCTAATTAGTGCTCGTGCTGAGCAACAGAATGCAGTGTTAACTGAGCATGTGTGAGCTCTAGTCATGAATGTGAGACATGTTTGCCGTCCCATTTTGTCTAAATCACTCACCAGGTTTCTGACCCTCTTCACACCAAATTTGGTAAGAAAATCTATTATTTAATTTTATTTAATTTTATTATTTAATTTTATTTAATTTTATAATTTTATAATTTTATTTTTATTTTATTTATATATTTAATTTAATTTAATTTCACTTGACTTTACTTTATAGTTTTAATTTAATTTAATTTATACATATGTGAGTGTCTGGATGTGGATTTTCTTGATTGCCATCTTTTCCAGCTGGACGCCACCACACAGGCCAGTAATCAGAAATGACAGCCTTTTCTAAACACCTGCCACTGAGGTCTTAATGAATATGTACGCAGTCTTGCTCTGTCTTGATAGGGCTGTCAGGGATGTGTGTGGCCACAAGATCACCACAGGAAATGCTCATGGAAATGAGATACAAAGAGCTTTTCATTCATTCCTTTGATTGATTGGATACACATCTTGAAAATATAGTTGGAGGGTTAGGATTATGGTTAAAATATTGTCACACTTTAGTTGTCCCCTTACACCATTTTAGGCCATAATACCAGTAGTAATCTTTGTTATTACTACTAATTTTTTTCATATACCTTTTAACACTACTAATATTTCCACTACTACTACTACAATATTACAATTATTATTAATAATAATAATAACAATAATAATAATGATACCACCACTATATTTTAAACTACATTTTCATAAGAAACATATCAATCGTTCAAAGCCAAAATGTCAATAGTCATATCCATTGACTAATAAAATATTATTTTATTTTATATATATATATACACACACACACACACACACATCACATCACATACACACATCATAATTTTATATAATATTTTATTATTAGTATAATAATAATAATAATAATAATGTGTATTATTATTATTATTATTATTATTATTATTTACCACTACTACTACATTTTTAAAGTTCATTTTCATCGGAAACTTATGAAAACTTCAAAGCAATTTAGTCATAGCCACTGACTAATAAAATAAAATACAATTGCATATCTGTATTTTTTTTCATTGTAAAAATATATCATATCATAGTTATAATAACATAAAATAAAAAAATTAAGTAAAATATGCCTGTAATAATTAACATTTTCCATGTAGGAATTATGATGTTGTGGGTGAAACTCTAGTTACCATGGTAGAAGAAATGCTGAAGTTGGACAGTATTCTAACCCTTTTTTGTTAGGGTTACGCCTTACTTCCTGACCACTAATTTGACGGGAAGATGTAGATATATACAAGCAAAATGGCTACAGATCCATCTTAACAGTATTTACTGCTCCAGCGTGATGGAGAACAACGCAGAATTGGAGGAAAGGCGTTAAGAAACAGCAGTTTCTTCAAAGAATTAGAGTTGGCCACAGTACACGGCTGGTGGGCCATTAGTTCGATTAAGCCCATTCCTCAGCGCTGGATGCTGTCCAAATATCTGGAGCCAGCTTTGTTGGCCGCCACTGACTCTGTGTCAGCATTTCTGCTGAAAAATGGCCGTGCGGCACTCAAACTCTCCTAAACAAGGAAAGCGAGGCTCTATTTTCCATGTTTGATCAGCACTAACATTTATTAGTCACATCTATTATGCACAAAATGCCAGCAAGAACAAAGGGCTGTTAGGAGCAGTCAGGCGACACGCGAGAGAGAGGATGGTAATTAAGTACCCTGCTAAAGTAGATGAGACATCAGCACTTGGAGAACGCCAGACAGTGAGATGAGGAGGGGGGCTTCGCGTATCTGTCTGGCTGTTACTTTGTGGTTAATTGACCGTCTCTTTCCCGCTATCTTTCTCTCTTATTTGCTCTCTGACATGAAAATCAAGACTAGTGCGCACACACACTCGACCGATGTTTTCTATTCATAGGTCCACTTCAGACCAGACATTTCTCACACTTTCTTCTTTAACAGCACCCAGTGTAACTTGCTGTAACATACTGTCACATTAGTATACTTGAGCGAGTCCTTCATGTTAGATGCTCAAGAAGGACATTTTCTTTTTTTCCCCCCCCTAAGAAATCCATTTTAATAGCAGTAATAATTATAAATCATTTTAAGGGCATCCCAATCAGAAAGCAATGCACCTATAATTAAAATAAAATAAAATAAAACATAGATAGCAGAACTGTAGTACATTTTATTTATGAAAATAAGATAAAAAATACATTTGAATAATAATAGTAATAATAATAATAATAATAATAAAAATAATAACAATAATTATATAATAACATCATCTCTTATCATCTAATAAGAGAAGATGTTAACCCCTCAGAGGACCTCAGATGATGCTAACCCTGGAACAACATATAAAACTACCAAATTTTGCTTAATCGCAATGTTTAATCGTAATCGCAAAGTTTAATCGCAACATACAATCGTTGCAGTTAATGGTGTTCACCGTCCGTTTGATTACGTGTAATTTGTAACTAACTGCATGATTCTTACTGTACATTTCTGCCTAAATATAATGTAGAAACTTCACATTTTCTGTAAAGCTGCTTTGCAACGATTTGTATCGTGAAAAGCGCTATAGAAATAAACTTGAATTGAATTAAAATAAAATAAAAAAAACATTTTTATCGTTAAGCTATGTAACTAATAAAATACACATTTTTGATTGACATCCTGTAATATTCTATGATTGCCAGTAGTAACAATATCTGTAGGAACTATGGTTTGTGGTGGAAACTTTGGTTTACCATATTATCTATGGCTCATAAAAGTCATTTATTTCAAAATTGAACATCACGAAAATCATTCAGCTTATGGTATTAAAAAAAGAAAAGAAAGAAAAGGAAAAAAAATACAACTGGTTCTATAAGACGCGGTTGTGAATTCCCCGAACATTATGAAAATGTATGTTTCTTTTACTGTATGTTATGATGTATAGGAGAAAGCCCTTGCAAAAAGTTTCACGGCAATCATATTTTTCTGCCTAAATACTAAAGTTACAGCAGTTCATATAATAATACGTCTGTGGATCTAGTTGGTTTTAGTCACCAGTTTCATCAAAAAAAGAAACTCTCTTACACGGTTTGAATCATTTCTCAGGATTTTTACTACTGTAGTAGCTATAGTATTTGGTCTGAAACTTTGGTTCCCATGGTGAATTTTTGTACGGAACAAACAGGAAATGGAGAAGGTATCCGAGCGAGTCTGTGTGCTTGTGTGTGTGTGATGGGATTACAGCTCTTCTGAGCTCGGTGGACAGCACAACGCATGGAAGATAATCTTGTGCGAATCGATGGTAGGACGAGAGCAAGAATGAACACGGTCCCCACGGACACTGCAACACTCACGCATAATTACCGCCAGACAACAAATCAATGCTCTCGGTCGTTGGGACCACTCAACCCGGACTAAAAACTCACCAGTGAGACGTACAGTCCCTCTGTATTTATACAGACTGTACAACTACACAGTAAATCACAAATGACTTCACAGACCTGTCTGTCAATATTTCAGCTTGATTCCACTAAAAGGCCAAAGCGTTCGTTACCGACGTGCCTGGATTTTTGGTATGTTGCATGTAGAGTGCCAAAGCCAAATGTTTTCTGCCTTTGATATCACCTTCAACAAGTACTATAACTTCAATTGATTTACTTTTACAGTGTGACTACCATGAGGAGTTTGTGAGTTAAGGAATGCATTATTATTATTATATAATCGGTTTGATCAATAATAATGATAGTAATAAAAAACTAAATAAAATAAAAACATTGTACAGTAGTATTATACTACAACAGTAAAAAAAATATATGTATTATGAATATTGAATAATAATAACAATAATAATAATAATTCAAAATATTATACAATTTATTATTTTACATAATATTTTTTTACAAATATAATAATAATAATAATAAACAGTAAAACAACAACAACAATAATAATTTAAATATATTATTATTGTTGTTGTTTTACTGTTTATTATGTGTGTTTACTGTTGTAGTAAAACTGTCTTATTATTATTTAATTAAATGAATATGTCAAAAAGCAGAGATAAAACAATTGAAAAAATTGTTCTGCTACTGGTAATTGTAAACATAATCAGTATTGGTCAAAACAAAACAAAACAAAACAAAATTTGGCATTTCATGCAAGGTATCCATAAAAAAGGATGGACTGGATCTCACCTGTCAGTCTTTGGAGGGGCGGTTCTTTGCTTGTTAACTTTTGCATAAAGCCCCTCTAGCACATCCTCATTGGGCAGCTCTCTGTTGGGGGCGGGGACTGTAGGCTGAGCGCAGTTATGGGTGGGAGTTCCAGGTGGATAGGGGGAGTGACTGGAGGCGGGAGGCTCTCTGAAATTGTTGATGCGAGCATAGTTGGGATCCAGGTCATCGTCTTCGACGTCCGGGAAGATGGCGCGGTCAGGAGCAGGGCTGTTCCTTTCACTTCTGTGGAATTAAAAACATGTTCTTCAGGATATCTTGGATGAATAAGCACATAAGCTTGGAGCGTTTGTTGGACAGAGATGTGTTAGATCCGTTAGATCCATTTTCTAGGGCAGAAATAGCTGGGTCATTATTGACTGAAAAAAATTTTGGTCATACAGCGGTGTGTTATTTTTGCAAACCCTTGCTATTTTTCACTACATGCTTGCAATACACCATTCCCATTGAAATCAATGAATTTACAGTGAATTTACTCTAAAGCAGGTTTCCTTAACCTGTTCCCGGAGCCACATTTTTCTCATTTTCCAACTCTTCCTAATCAAATGCACCTGCATTTAACTCATCAGCTTGTTAGTAAAGACTCCAAGACCTAAAATGAATACATCAGATGAGGGAGACATTCAAAATGTGTACTGTTGGTGTGGGTTGGAAAATACTGCTCTAATATAATATAAACTCTAACATCATATAAACAGAGTAAGTCAGAAATATCTTATATACAGAAGTATTGAATAGAGTCTAAGATTTAATTATGAAATCAAAAGTCCAAATTATGACAAGTAAACATTCTGAAATACCATGTCATAACTTTGATATAAAAAAGTCAAAATTATAACATAAGTCCTAACTTCGAGATTAAATGTTCAAATTGGCATACTTAATCATAATAATGACAAAAATTTTGAAATAATGACAAAACATTTCCACTTTTTATCTCATATTTCCTACTTTGTATGTCTTTTTTTATCTCGTAATGACTTCTCATGATTATGAATTAGTGAGTTATTATTAGTTTTATTTATTAATTGTGGAAGGGTTAAACACCCAAAAACAAATAATGTAAAGACATAAGATTGAGCTTTAATGTGTTTATAAGACAACAACCAATTAAACCAATGGGGCAATTATCAAGTGTTCAGAACTCGTTTGATCATTTCCACAGATTCAGATTGGTAAATTGGCATATTTTTCTATTTTATAATTGAACTTTGTGGATTCAATAATACACATTACATGAGTGGTAAACGTACTTGGACATAAACATCTCAGGTTCACTCTTGTCCACCTCTTCTTCGCTCAAAGCGCCCAGTTCTTTAGCCTTGGATTTGTGTTTTCTCCCAAACCTTGATGAGTTTGAAGATAGCAAGAGTAGAAAAAAAAAGAAAGAGCATGGGCAAAGAGAGAAAAGGGGAGGATGTGTTATGTTTTCATACATGGTGACTCAACAGTCTCCCTGCACTTCCAAGTACCAAAGCAGAATTTGCTGTAGAAACTCTAATGATTGGTTCCCCATGTACCAGCCTGCAAACACACACACACACGCCTGCAAAACCAAGCAGTATCAGTGTCCAACGCCCTGCAGTGATTTTACTAGCCCATCTCCACGCCAAACCTTCAGAAACTCACATATTCTTCTGCACTGATCTGAGGTCAGGCGGGGTCTCCATGCTGACAGGCAGACAAAGACAGAAGAGGAAAAGGTTATATAAAGAATAAAGCTAATAATGAGAGAGAGTGGGTGAGATGATCACATGATTTCTGGACAGTGAGGCCGTAATGAAACATCAGTGTCAGCTGTAAAAAGAAGCAGCTTCTGGTTCACTACATGGGTGATCAATATGAAATCCAAATAATCAAATGATACATAACCCAACAAGATACCAAGCATTCACAGTTGGATGTGATGAGTGAATCTCACAAAGAAATCAAATTTCTAAAAAACAAATAAATAAATAAATAATAATA
>NW_015623473.1:142649-144481 GCF_001515625.1 Sinocyclocheilus rhinocerous | reverse complement strand
TAAATAAATAAATAATAATAATAATAATAATAATAATAATAATTAAAAAAAAAAATAATAATAATAAAAAAATATATATTATTTTGGGAACATTACTTTTTTTCATTTTTTTTTAAAAAATTGCATTGTGATATTCATTTCATGATATTTAAGCACATTTTCCCCCTCAAAGCAAAACAAAACACAAAACATCCCAAAAGTCCTGCAGGGGTACGTAAACAGATATATAAAACAAATAATTATTTTCAGAAAATTCTATATTTTATTGCATAAATTAAATTCAGTTCAACAGATAATACAATGATGCAAACTTACAATAGTACATTACCAATAGTTTATAAATTATATTATTAATAATATAATTAAGATATTAAAAAAAATAATAATATAATGGAGTTATAAAACAAATATTAAAGTATTTGTGTTAATATTTAATATTGTGTAAAGCAAATATTATATAATTATTTTTATAAATATTATAAATGTAAATATTATTTTGCATTACAGTAATTTTATCGCATTATCGAAGGTGACTACAATAATTTGGGAAGGAGTAAAATTTCCTTAATTGTCATGTCACAATGCAAAAATTCTTAATGGTCCTAAAATAGACTTATTTTCATTATGAAAATATACTTTTGTTTTCATGTGAAAAATGACCTGAACACTTCTTGACATTTTTCATGAGATTCACCCAATAAACATACATCTGAATAACAATGTCGACAGCGCAACATCTATTAACAATGGAGAATTATATTACATTTCCACAAACACACACTCCAGTCAGGAATAATCACAAACCTCAGCTCCCAAGATTCCTACATTTCTTTTTAATTTGACACAGATATCGCCCGAGGCTTCAGTTTACTGACATAATGTACTTGCATGTTTGCTCAAGATGAGCCGTGACTACATGATCCAAACACTGCCCCACGAGCGATTCAAGGGTCCGGCTGGATCCAGCATCCTCTCGCTGCATCTCCTGTGCGTTATGCCTCAATAGTACTCCATTTCCCAGCCCCACACACACACTAATGACTGTATTTATCTCATTAGGCTGGAGCGATCTAATACCGGCAGCTGGCATGCTAGCTCTGCCTTGCCCTTAAGCACGCTCATTAAAACCAGAGGGAGTCGTGGCCTGAATATCAATATGCTGCAGTCCTGCTCAATCTGCGTGAACGCAGCGCCAGTCATCACGCAACACAGAGCTCACATAACTCTACTTGATTATTGGCCACTCTACATCATGATACAGTACCGAGTGACCTGATCTAGTGTTGGATGATATGGTCATTTTTCAAATCGTCATATTGCCAGTCCGTGAGATCGCCGATAGATATTATCGTGCATGAGTGGGTGGGGGCACTGTACTACAATCTCTGTACTTGTCATAGGCTATTTCATAACTATTTGGTGTTTTAAACCGCGCGCGAGAGACAGAGCCTATGGAAGCACCACGAATCTAAATAATATACTTTCAAACATACTGGTAAACTAACATGTTAAACACAAAAATATTTAAAACAACTAGTTCATATATATTCGGATATAACAGTCATACATCGCTATAGGATCGCGCGTCCTGTGACAAGTTTGCCGCATCGACGCACGGAAGTTATCAGTCTGGTCTGCAAAATCAGTCAACGGTGAAAATCAAAAGTAGATTTATTTTAAAGACTAACAGTTTAACACTAAATATTGGACATAAACGAACACGTTAAATATAAAGTATTTAAAGCAGGTAAGTTAATATATTTCGAGTAAATTTAAATTAAACAGATACATCAGTCATACAGCGCTCCGGACCGCGCGCCCCATGATGAGCC
>NW_015623473.1:137361-142637 GCF_001515625.1 Sinocyclocheilus rhinocerous | reverse complement strand
TAACATAACTGTGGCATTAAACTCAGTTAGTGAGTGCTCGGTTAAAATATTGCACATATATAGGCCGTTCAGATTACTTGTTAAAGTGCAACGAAATACCTTATATCAGCAGACGATATGTCTGTGTTTGTGGTTGGAGACTCCTTCACCGGCTACAGGGCTCCTCTTTTGTGTGAAATACAGTGCTGAATGAAAAAGCGGGACAATTTGATAATAATAGCCGAATTAGAATGGGCCGCCTAATAATAATAATAACAATAATAATAATAATTATTATTATTATTAATACATTAATAGGCGAATGAGCCTAATATCGTCTTGACTATCGACAAAGACATCTGCTATCGTCGAGATCTCTGACTATCGTCGATACATGATACTATCGTCTATCGGCACAACCCTAACCTGATCCTTCTGAAAACTGACCATGCTAACTACAGTATCCACAGGTAATATTGTAAAAGCATAATAAATAACATGCAATCTCCTTAAAACAGCATAAGGAATTCAAAATTCTTCCTGAATCATTTAGTTTATTTTCTTATTTTTATAATAGCAGTAGCTAATACCAAGTTAAAATACAGCAATATTGTAATGCTAACTATAGTAGCGATTTCCGTAAGGGGAAGTACAGGCTAGCAATGCCACTTTCAAGTGCACCTAGTAAGGTCTGACTTAATTTATAAGGCACTCGAGTCTGAAACTATGGATGCCCATTTCCAAAGAAAAGTCTAAATTGTGACAAGTCAAAATTACAAAAAATACATGTCATAATTATGAGATAAAAAGTCAAAATTATGAAATTAAAAGTTAAAATTGACTCACAATTCACAAAAATGTCATAATTATCAAATAAAACCATGACATTGACTTAAGTCACTTGTGAAATAGTCAAGAAGTCAAAATGATGAAAAACCATGTCATAATTATGTCAAAATTATGAAATACCATGACAGTTATGAGATAGAAAATCTAAATTTTTAACTACTAAATCATAATAATTAGATTATAAATTGAAATCATCATCCCAAATTCAGAATTTTGACATACAAATTGCTGAAATTGACATAAGTCAGCTATGAAATAAAAAGTCATAATTATGACAAGTCAAAATTATAAAAATACATGTCATAAATATGAAATAAAAAGTAAAAATTAAGAAATTAAAAGTTAGAACCGACAGTCATAATTCAGAAGTCATAATTATGAGGAAAAAAACCTGACATTGACATAAGCCACTTATGAAATAGTCATAATTATGACAAGAAGTCAAAATTATGAAATACCATGTCATAATTATGAGATAAGTCAAAATTATGAAAAGTTAAAATTGACAGTCATAATTCACAAAAACTTGTGTTATACAAAATACTATATTGTGTAAAACACAAATACTACTTTTGAATATTTAGACTTTTATCCCTTAATCGCAACTTTTTATTCATAATTAAGATTTACCAAAGCATGATTTTGTTTCCTATGTGAACAAATGAGTTTCCATATAAAACAAAATACAAAAGCAAAATAAATGCATAAAAAATGTGTTGTTCCAGTGGATAAACACAAGTGAATACAAGTGCAACATTTTTTACACAAACTACAGGATTATTTATGTATGGTATCTAAAATAATGCCTTAAAGGAATAGGTCACTTTTTAATTTAGTCCTCCCCATTGACTTGTAGAGTTTTTTTACCCCATACTATGGAAGTCAATAGGGACCAGCAACTGAAGGTGAACTTATCCCTTTAATTTTGATGTT
This sequence comes from Sinocyclocheilus rhinocerous, assembly GCF_001515625.1. Classification (NCBI taxonomy): domain Eukaryota; kingdom Metazoa; phylum Chordata; class Actinopteri; order Cypriniformes; family Cyprinidae; genus Sinocyclocheilus; species Sinocyclocheilus rhinocerous. The sequence continues at coordinate 140,876 of NW_015623473.1, read as the reverse complement.
AACAAGAATTTTTAAATCAAATAAAATATAAGTCAATGAAATGAAAGTATCTTATTAAAATCATTCACTGCCATACACCTTAGAGCTGCTTTCTGCCATCTTTGATGTGGACATGACTCTTCCAACCTGCATAACCTAAACCTAAATGACACGTATTGAACTGTGGTGGCTACTTTACATGTCATATCTGTCGGTTCTTGACCATAATAAGCTGCAAACAGGACCAGCCTTCATGCTGACTCTGGTCTAGCTAAGCACTAGGTTTCCCAACACTAGTTTGTAATTCAGCCCATGTGTCTTGAAAACCCAGTTGATGGCTCAATCTACCTGAGGCCTGAAGCGTTCAGGTGGATTTGATTGTCATAGTAAATGCGAAACATGCCCTTGGAAGCTGATTACACTTCCAAGAGTTGTCAGCATAAGGTTGAGGTATGTAGCCCAAGGTAGCATACTAACAGTTTAATACGGTCTAAATTGAGTTTGCAAAGTGAATTAGCATTACTTTGGTTGTTAACCTGAGATTAAGATGGTCTGTGTAGCTCTTGGGAGACTTAAAATTTGCAGTGGAAATTACAGGCTAACGTTAAAGGCGAAGACGGTGTGAAATGAGACAAAACGACACGAATGTTGATGAGAATCGTGTGCATGCACTGTAATTACAAATCTAAAACCCAATTATGCCATAATGTAACCTACAATACTGAAGCTGTCTTCGTAAAAAGGCTTTGTGCTGCCAGCTCTTGGTTTATCGATTGACTTGAGTTTACTGAGAGTTGCAATTTATCAGTCTAAACCAGAGGCTCATATTTTAGCAGACAAAACCTCAAATTTCACACAGACAGACGGGCTGATCCATTGGAACTGGGGACGTACTGCTAAGCTGATCATTATGTTTGCATATATTAATGCCGGGTTTTTAAGGATCTTTCTAATTAGGTAAAACTGTCAGGAATGGATATGCCTCTCTCTTGTGAAATCAGACAAAACGACAGGAATGTTGATGAGAATTGTGCGCGCTGTAATTACAAGTCTAAAACCCAATTATGCTGTAATGTAACCTACAATACTGAAGCCGTCTTCGTAAAAAGGCTTTGTGCTGCCAGCTCTTGGTTTATCGATTGACTCGAGTTTACTGAGAGTTGCAATTTATCAGTCTAAACCAGAGGCTCATATTTTAGCAGACAAAACCTCAAATTTCACACAGACAGACGGGCTGATCCATTGGAACTGGGGACGTACTGCTAAGCTGATCATTATGTTTGCATATATTAATGCCGGGGTTTTTAAGGATCTTTCTAATTAGGTAAAACTGTCAGGAATGGATATGCCTCTCTCTTTTAAGATTCTCCATCTCTGGTTCCTGTTTTATAAATGTTTTTATGCCTTACAAAAAAACATACTGTGTTTTTTTTTTTTACATTAAATCTTTCCGCATACATTTACTGTACACAACTGTTCAAAAGTTTGAAGTCTGTAAGTTTTTGAAAAAAGTCTCTCATGTTCACCATTAACTCTAGGGGAGTTGGAAAGTGAGCCTATTTTCAAAAATAGTGGAGTGTTCCTTTAATGAACAAAGTTAAAACAGCATTCATTTGTAATATTAATTATATTGTAACAATTTTTATGTCTTAAATTATTCAGCCCTTGCATGTGTGTGTCTGTGTATTGTATTATATTATATTATATTATATTACATTATTACTGTATATTATATGTATATACAGTATATATCAACTGGCTATTAATAAAAGCCTCAAAACTTCTGTTTTAGTTGGTAGAAAAGCAAGTTTCAAACAAAAATGTGATATTTCAATGTGTACATACCAGTAAGAGAAAAAGCATTTTCCACTTTGCTTCATTAAATTACTTTTAGGCGATTAACAAGGGTAAACAGAGCACAACTGAGGGTACAAGATATTTGAACAAGGAGAAATGAAGGAAAAAGAAACAATAAATGAGTTACATAGTGAGAAAGAGAGGTTTGACGGATTAAACACAGTAACTATAATTAGCCTCAAAAACACAGTATAAGGGGATTATCATGCTAATGCCAAACCAGTGAAAAACTGAATGATTAAGCAAAGCTATATTTCAAATACTCTTGCATCATTAGCAGCAAGAGAATTCAAAATGAACAGAGCTAGTAGATAAACTGAAAAAAGAAAAAAATTACGCACAAAACATTGACTACTGAAACAAAATTACAGCCACAATCTAATTGCAAGTGTTAACAATATCCAGCCAATCTGGCAACACAAAAGTACTCTGGTAAACACACCGTAAAAATGCCATACTACAGTTTCATCACTGAAATTCCCCTTATTAGCAGTTCATCACTATTTAAACATTTCACACTGACAGTAAAGTTTAACGTTATACTAAATTATAATGTTTTCCTCTGATATCAAATGGATTAGATGTTCGTTTAGTGCTACTTGCATCATATGGAGCAACTGTAAAATAAACGGTTTAAGATGTTCCATGAAAAGAGCAGTTTGCTCCAATTTATAAACCAAAATTTTACTCTGACTGGATGAATTACATTCTCTTTCTTATCCTCATTAAGGAGACTCACAAAATGGCAAACCACTTCAGAAAACCAATATGTTCACACATTGCACTTCTAATGCAGATTTATCAAAACAGTTAAAAGTAGTCAAACATTTTTCACCAGTGTCAGTGAGGTGATAAGCACATTTTCTGACACAAGTCTTGTCATTCTGGCTTTTTAAAGTCGTGTATGTGTTATGTTTTACACAGCTGACCAAACTGTGAGTTCTTGTTACGTTTTGAGTGGCATGTGTCCAAGCTGCAGATGGCGTCTTCCATAAAGCGCACATCAATCAAAACGGCCGTCGATTGGCTGTGAGAATGACACTTTGACTGTCGGTTTGACAGCATGCATCTGTCACTTCCTGCTAGACTGAAGCAACATCTCCGTATCTAATATTCAGATAGATGATGTTTATGGACCTCTCACCATATGATATCCATCTGAGCAAATTCATTTCCACCCATGGCGAGAAAAAAATTATTTCTGAAGCAAAAATTATATGTGATTTCTTAAGTATTAACATATCAGACAAACCAAAACACCAAACAAACACAAATCAATTAAATGAAGAGATTTCAACAAACCTCTAACTATTAGTGTTCAACAGTGTTTTAGTATCCTCAATATACTGTTATTGTTTTATTAACATTTTGAATTAGTTTTTATTTTTGTATTTTTTTTATTTTAATTTGTTGAAGATTTTGTAATTTTGTTGTTTTTGTCTATTTTAGTGTTTTTCATGTCTATATATTAAATACTTTTTTATTTTAATTTTAGTTATTTTAGTACAACAAGTTAAACTAAACTAAAATTAGACAGTTTTAATTGTTGCAGAAAAAAAGTTTCAAATATATATATTTTTGTTGAAGCCAATAGCCTCTTGGTTAGTGCGTCAACATACAGCGCAGCTGCACTCACGGCGACCCGAGTTCGATTCCCGTCTCGAGGTATTTTGCCGATC
>NW_015623473.1:127612-136495 GCF_001515625.1 Sinocyclocheilus rhinocerous | reverse complement strand
ATATATATATATATATATAAATTTGACGTTTATATTATTTCAAGTAATGAAAACCTTTTTCATGGTTTTAGTTTTAGTTAACTATAATAACCCTGGCCCTGTATTATTTTATTGACATTAATTGTATACATATGTTTTATGGATGTCAATTGAGGAGAGGAGTTCTAAAGTTTAGAGGTGATTAGTCTTAAGAGTTTCACATAGTATGATTTTAAAACTTGCTATAATAATTTGCCATTAAAAAAAAAAAAAGACAAAAAAGTTGATGTTCCTCGATATTTCAGCATGTTGAATCTCCATGAGGGGATTTTTTTTTATTCAGCACTTGCTAATATTAAAAAGGCGTGAAAGTAAAGGTTAATGTGATTTGACCACTTCCAGGCCAGACGTGCCTCTGATGGGAAAGAGGCTGTTAACCTTTACCGTCAGAGCAGCATTCCCTGAGCCCGGGCCTGCTGGAGAGAAGTCTATCAATCACTCAGCTGTCTCATAACGCCACTCACAATGAACCAGAGCTGGAGATGGAAGACGACGAGCAAGTGTCATGGGATACTGCTTGTGGTTTCCAGACTAAACCTTGACAGATTCAATACAACAGTGCGCGCTTAAATTGACACTCTCACTGTCTGTCTAATACACAAATGAACAGTAATGCAGTATGAGAGCAGCTATGAGAAGTGCTTATATATTCTGACCATTCACACTCACAAAACACATCGATTTATTCACGAAACAACACATCGGTATTAGTGGTGCACTTTTATTATTCTCTTTAAAAATATTTTTTCAAATATTAAATATTTAAATAACTATTTCAAATTTAAATATAAATATTAAATATTTCAAAATGAATATCAAATTAAAAAAAACTACAATAATGTGCCTACAAAAACCCATGGCGAGAAAAAAATTATTTCTGAAGCAAAAATTATATGTGATTTCTTAAGTATTAACATATCAGACAAACCAAAACACCAAACAAACACAAATCAATTAAATGAAGAGATTTCAACAAACCTCTAACTATTAGTGTTCAACAGTGTTTTAGTATCCTCAATATACTGTTATTGTTTTATTAACATTTTGAATTAGTTTTTATTTTTGTATTTTTTTTATTTTAATTTGTTGAAGATTTTGTAATTTTGTTGTTTTTGTCTATTTTAGTGTTTTTCATGTCTATATATTAAATACTTTTTTATTTTAATTTTAGTTATTTTAGTACAACAAGTTAAACTAAACTAAAATTAGACAGTTTTAATTGTTGCAGAAAAAAAGTTTCAAATATATATATTTTTGTTGAAGCCAATAGCCTCTTGGTTAGTGCGTCAACATACAGCGCAGCTGCACTCACGGCGACCCGAGTTCGATTCCCGTCTCGAGGTATTTTGCCGATCCCGCTCCCCTTTCTCCCCCCAATGAATATAATATAATATAATATAATTCGGAACACAAACATATATTTATATTTACAATATATTTATAATAATGTGTCCATGAAAATAGACAAAAAGCTCATATTACAATATAATATAATATAATATAATTCGGAACACAAACATATATTTATATTTACAATATATTTATAATAATGTGTCCATGAAAATAGACAAAAAGCTCATATTACAATATAATATAATATGATATAATATATTATATCATAATAGAATTTTAATTGGACACAAATAAAGATATTTACAACTAAATGTTTACGTTACGTTAAGTTAAGTTAAGTTATATCTTACATGGAACTGAAAAGTACATATTTATAGCTAAATGCCCATACAATGAAAGTGAATGGTGACTGCTGTCAAACTAGATTTTCAAGGCAAAAATAAATCCGTTAATAACTATTTAAAATACAGTCTGTTTGTCATGGAAAGCTATTGTATACGTTCAGAAGATTTGGAATACTGTGCATGAGTCATATGGGGCTAATTTTAGGGTGCTTTTATCATGCTTTCTTGCCCTTCTTGGAGCTTGACAGCACCGGGTCCCCAACTTATAAACCAAAATACAAGCAGAATGTTTGTCATCATTTGACAAAAGTTTTCTTTATATAAAGTGACTAAGTTTTGGCTTAAACTGCCACCTTGAGATGTTAAAATACACATAGGCGTATCGTTAAACGTCTAAGGTTTAATACCTCTCGTAGGCAACTTAGCTTACGCATTTCATTACGCTCAAAAAAGTTTGAGAGATGCGCACCGTGTCGAGACTTTTTAAGTTTGAAGACACAGATGAACTTACAAATGAACCCTCACAAACAAACACTGAAAGGAGGGCCTGCCACGAGTGATTAAGTATGCAAAAGCTCATTAATATTCATAAGTCTCTGTGCCTTCTCTGCTAATATGAATATGTGTTTTTAGTCCACAACGCCTAACTGACAGAACACATCGGCATGAATAAATGAGGAAATCACTGCAGAATGGGGTTAAATTTTAGAAACAGATTTCAGTAATTAGCCTCTCGCGGGCTGCACTGAGCGATTGTGTTAACAGCTTCATATGTTCCCACTCAGACAGGAAATAAAACATGATGTGTCCATCCCGCACCCCGCTGAAGCATGTGTGCCATGCTAAATATAAGCTAGAATTCAAGATGTCAATAAACAGATGTGGAATCCATTATAAACGTCATTGTGTGATTATATGTGCTCCAAATGTCATAACCATGCACTTTGTGTGAAAGCACATTGTGTGTGTGAAGACAGTTAAACACAGCAGCTACTATTAACTACTTACAACACACATCTTTTGTCTGTAAATCGGCTCTTAAAGGTGAAGTTTGTACGTTTTGTCAAAATACATTCTGTGAACCCAGTATATTGTTCATTGACTACGGTAAGTACACTAATAAAAGTGTAAAATTTGAGCCTTTGAGGCACAATCAAAACATTTAGAGTGGTCCTCAGAACTGTCAATCATTCCAGCTCAACAAATAGCGGGGGTTTGGGGCGTGGCTACTGTAGCAGGCTGAGCCAGAGGGTGTTTAGATGTTGAGACCATTGCTGTTACATGGGAAAAGAAAATTAGAAAAGAATTAGAAGACAAAATTAGAAGTATTGCCAAAATACGCAGAGACCGACAACAGGGTAAAACATAAACAGTGGCCATGCTTTTGCAAGATGGAGGAATTTGATGGAATGTTTAGGTTTCAATGAAAATGCTGAACTTGAACAGGTAACAACACTTAACTTTTTGCCACACGTTTATTTATGTTTATTCACTTCATAGCCTTGTTCAAACTGTCGGTCCAAATCCGATTTTTGTGCATATCTGATTGGAATCTGATCATAGTTAGCAAGTCTAAACGGCAAAATATTACATGAAATCTGATTTTTTACAAAACCGTTTCAAGCTACATTCATACTGTACTGTATTCAAATCTTATTTCTGGAAATTAGTTTCAATCTGACCGCTCAGGTTGGATTTTGTGTCGCTTTTTCACATTCTCAAGCCACATAAAACAAACACGTCAGACATTGTTTGTAGAAAACATGCTGAACGTCTTTACAGAAACAAGGGTGTGTTGTTGCAAAGTGTAAGTCAAGCAGAATATGACTATATACCGCTGGTCTACCCACCTTTTTTAAGTTTTGAGACCGGTGGGGACAGCGTCAAGGAATAAAGCTGCACATTCCAGCTTTCTATAACTAACCGTGTCCATTCTAGCTTTCTGGGCCTTGATTGGGATAGTTGCGTTGCTGTCTATGGAGGGTCAGAAAAGCTCTCGGATTTCATAAAAAATATCTTAATTTGTGTTCCAAATGTGAACAAAGGTCTTATGGGTTTGGAACGACATGAGGGTGAGCAATTAATGACAAAATGTTCATTTTTGGGTGAACTAACCCTTTATTATTAGAATTGTGTATACATGATGTCACTGTGTGATTATGTAAACAAACTGGCAAAGAACCAGTTCACTGAAACGAACTGTCCGAAAGAACCAGTTTACAGAAAAGAATCAGACTTCTTATCACTACTAGTAGTGCTGAAACTGCACACTTTAAAATCAAATTAACCTATTTTTATATTTCTGTCATAGTAATCAAAACAGTTTCAATTACTACTTGTCAACGAAAATTCTCAGACTTAAAATTTTCACATGGCCGACAAAAAAATAAGATAAAATTTTAGAAGACACCTTAGTTACTGCCTTAGCAAAGACTAGAAACGTTTTCAGGCCAAATCTTACCCCATGACGGTGAGTTTTACACAGGCAAATACCACTAAAACTTCCTTCAGAAAATGTCAAATCTAATGTATTTGCTAAAACATTGCAGCACTTTAGAAACGTGAAGACATTTCTGTGTTAGACTGTCAGTCGCTAATGCTTGTTTTCACAAGGCGGTAAGTATTAGCTGTTTTATAGGCCGTGTAACTCTAAGTCACTGTAATTGAAGCCACGGTTGAATGTTTCTCTATGGAGTTGTAAAAGACTGTGCACGGCACACGCTACTCGACACGGCTGCCATTACTGTACAGAATCACAAACCCAAATGATCTTTGAAAGAATCGAAAGCAAACTAAATGTAATGTATAACTTTTGCAAAAAAGCTACAACTTTAATAACGCAAAACTGTAGGAGGAACAACATTCACAACATGTCAAGAGCGCAGCAGGAGAGCGCTGACTGTCTTTAAAATCATCCAGGGATTAAACAGAGCCAAATGCAAAATTTAAGTAAATTAAAGAATCATCTCCATTTCAGATTACTGTCAAAGCCATCTGCTCACTCATAAACAAACACTATGAGCGTGTTTATAGCGACACTAGTATGTGTCTAACTGCTGTTGGCTTAGGAATGCAAGATGAGGGTTGGTGTGTAATCTCGATGTGCAACACGACTCTTGTATGATGCATTCTGGGTAGTGGAAGTACAGGCGTGCTAATTGGCTTGATGCCGCTTTGGATTTGTTGGTTCAGATTCGGAACGCTACACGGAATTGAGGTGGACGGATCGGAAAGCAGCAGACGTGTGTGTTTTAGATCAGAGTGGAGTGAGGGAGAGTATGACACTCCAGAGAACGGTCTCAAAATGTGGGTTCAGTGTCCACAAAACCACATGTGAGGGTTTTATTTATTTGATGATTGTGCGAGGTTGAATTTGCATGTTTAAAAGGATGAATTCTGTAGCGCATGTTTTTATGTGACTTTCAGCTAAAATATGTAGTTTAAAAAAATCTCACTAATATATATATATATATATATATATATAAAATGTAGTTTATAACTCTATGCAATATAACCGATGTAATGTAGGGTTGTTATATATTATTTTATGTTTTTATTTATGTGTTTTTTATATACACACATTTTATATATTTTATACATTATATATTTGTTTATATTTAAAATAAATAAAATGTATAATCCTATTTACTATAATTAAAATAACGTATTAATAAAAATGCTATTTTAATGAAAATAATCTTCTGCAAATTCATGTGAGATGTTAATATTGTCAATGTAAGTTACATTTTACATCTGCTGGGTGAAAATTGTATCTGATTGTTTAGATTGTTATATGTTAGATATATTGAGACTGAATGCAAAATACATACAGCCAGCCAAAACCTCCATTATTATACACTTATCCCTAACAGAAACACAAATAATACAGAAAGCTTTAATCATTGCTTCACCGACGCCTTGCTTATGCAGTAAAATGCCTCGAATTGTGAAAACACTGAAAGACAAGTGAATCGAAAGATATCACGGCAGGCAGCCAAAACACGAAGCTCCAAAAATCAGACGCTCTATTGTTTTCATGTTGAAAGCAGCCCACAAATCCATACAAACAGCGCATCTGTCTTCAAAACCACACTCTGTCGCACGATAAACACAATATTTTCACCCCTAAATGGGAAGAAATGAAAATCACCAGTTTGTTCTGCTGCAAAGTTGAAAAACGAACCATGAATCACGCTCTCACATGTTTATGATTTGCCTTTTTCTTTTTTCAAGATGATGAAAAGCACCCGTGAAGACTTTACAACTAGATTAAATTGCTCCATAACACAACGGCTAATTAAGTCATTTTTCAAATTCAATAAGGAAGCAGATTGGAAAGCAGAGATGTGATGCGAGTTGCCTGGCAAAAACCCTCAATGAATACGTCCAAGCTGTTCGGCTGACGGCCCACGAGTTTGAATTTCTGGGAATTTCATCAGCGTTAAAGAGAGGGGAACAGTAAAACCCTTTCACATGACTCGCGATTTCAACGTCTCTCAACACAACTGTCGCGCCACTTTGACCGCCGCTTGAAAAGCGTTACAGTCACGGAAGGACGATTTTACGATGTAGCTATGTAGTGTAGACAGTAAATGGTGAAAATAGTATGAAAAACAAAGCAAATATTTTATCTAAAAACAAGATAATATCCTTGACTTTCATCCATTCTCGTGCTTTTTGCCCATTTTGCACGATTCAAATGATTACCAATGGATAAGATCAAGTCACAACTTGCACTTTTTCTCATTGAACATCCTATTTCACTCAGGAACATGTCATTATGGAAGTCAAATGGTTTGTGGATACAATTTCTCGTCGACTTTATAAGCTAGCAGTGACAAAATTAGAAGATAAAATCACAAAAAACTGATTTAAATGAAGGTTTCCATGCAAACGCTGGGATCTGCTGATCAATTGATAGTCAACGCTGGAAAAACAGGGGTCAGTCCTCACAGAGGAGGCACAGAAGCTCTATTTTATAGTTCAGAGACACATACGCTGTCATTCAATCATCTTTCATCTCATATGAAAAGAGTTCTCATGTCCGCCAAGAGGAAAAGAGATTATGCATGAAGCCCAAATATAAAACCATCAAACACAAGCCTGTCAATCTCAATTAAAGACGTGGATATCACTGTATGTCTGTCATCTTATCTGTCTCTGCCTATATTTATAAAATCACACAAAGACAGCATATAGTTAGTTCACTTTTCTTGTCCTCAATTACCATGGTGCTGTAATTATAGGAAGGCCTCCATGTGCAGCTGCGTCAGGAGGCCCTTATGCAGCACCATCAATCACCCCCTCGAAAACTCTGACTATATATCAATGGATCAGCACAAATTTAGTTCTACATGACTATTTTCTAAATTCTTTTGGACTATTGAGATTAAACATCATTTCAAAAGATCCTGGATAGTCCTTTTTCCATGACATGGCTCCTTTAAGAGCTGCAAAACAGCTTCCGAACATTTTATGGGAAATCATTTGGCACAAATCACTGCATTTCTCGTGAAGATTTCTTTTTATGCTTGATTGAAACGGTGATGTGTGTGAATTTCTGGCTTTCAGACTCGTACCTCAACAATCCAAATCCTTTTTTCTTTGTCTTTTTCTCAGGGTCTTCGGGCTCGTCCTTCTTTTTGCTCTTTTTCTCTTTCTTCTTTTTGGTTTTCTTTTTCTTTACCTTCTTCTCATCATCCAGATCCTGTCGAGAAGAGCTGCTGGCGGGCGTGTCTCTGCCGGAGTCTTCCTCAGAGTCATCTGTTGGTGAAGAACAAAGACCCAGACGTGAGCAAACACCTAATGAGATCTAATTATAAGGAATCAAACAACAATCCACAAAGCAGACCCCCGTTTGACAGTAAATGATGAAGAAATTCTTTCTTTACGGTATTTTTACTGTAAATCCAAATAGGCAGAAGTCATATGCATTAAAAAAAAATCTAACATTTTGAAAAGAAAACAAAATAATGACATAAAAGCAAATATTCAAAAATTCACAATTAAGAAAAAGTAGTCCTACATAGATAAATTAATGAGATAAAAAATTTAAATTAGAAATGCATTATTTTCAAAGTCCGTACACAATGTCATATTTCACCACAAAATAATAATAGACAAAAAAAAACTATAATAAAATAAATTACATTTACAACCATTAGGATTGTGTTTTTTTTTGCATAATATAAAGTATTACCCAATTTACAACCATCATAATGCAAAAAAAAATTACTGCAATGTGGGGAAAAAATACTATTTAATTATATAATTATTATTTAAAGATTATAGTTATCTTATTTACAATCTGTCGTTTTTATGTTAAGTATTTACACATTGTGGCAGTATTTATAAATTTTATTTGCAATGCTAAGCTGCAGCTAAAAGTGCTACCGCCAGACCCGGAGATCGGCTGAATGGATTCGAAAACGGTAAAAATCAATGGTTTAACTCTAGGGGAGTTGGAAAATGAGCCTATTTTCAAAAATAGTGGCGTGTTCCTTTAACGAACCAGCAAATATCATTTTCTTTTTGCAAAACATTAATTTTTTTATTTTTTTTATTTTATAACTTTACTTTACTTTGGGTGTGACATGTGGCCTGAACATTTATTTATTTATTTATTTATGTTATTCACCCTCCTGTTGCATCAAGTTGATATCCACAGACCTCCATTCATCCACCACCTCGGCTAAGGGTGCAGAAAGCTTGACATTAATTCATGACACCTTATAGGCTCTAATCGAAGGCATCTCTGGCTAGTGCTGAAGGTCTGTCTCTATTTCTCATTTAGAAGAGGTCTTTAGTGTCAATGAGAAAGAGCAGGGTTGATACGTGCCCTTGAATGTGCTGACTTGCTGCTGGAGGTTCACACAAAAATCAGTGATACTTGTATTTGCTGATTCACTCTTCACTGGTTCACGAAGCTCAATGAGTCACAGAGAGTCAAATTCATCTCTCAAATGAGCTACTAAAAGTGAAGGAGCTTCACTGGCACCCAACTGTTCTGAGATATCGCTCTGAACTTTAAAAGAGATTTAAAGTCAACATGAAACAGCATTTGCAACCTATTTTACTTCCATAATGTGACATTTCTTAAACTCAACAGGTATATGTATATGTGTGTGTATATATATATATATATATA
>NW_015623473.1:120939-127551 GCF_001515625.1 Sinocyclocheilus rhinocerous | reverse complement strand
TACACAGTATATATATATAGGAATATCGTACAATAATAAATTGTTCACTATAATAAGCAAATGAGAGTGAATTTCAGTTGATTTCATGTTGACTTTAACTTTCATAATGTACCAGAATATATAATGAGGAAAAATGCATGTTAAGACTTATAGGCTTATGTTTGATGAGAGTAATGAATGTGAAAGGCCCAGATGCACTTTTGGCGAAGCGAGAAGCAGTGGTATGCAGTTGTAACTGTTAGCACATGTTTGGCACAACTCATGACAATCTCGCTACTGTGCTCAGCAACATGCATTTACTGCTATGCAGCACATACACACTTCTCATTAATGTACTTTGGCTGTGGTGAGCAATAACTGCAGAAAATCACTGAAGGCCTTCTGTTTAAATTACAACACATTTATAGAATAACACTGACAATATACATTATATATATATGACAATATATATTATAGAAAATAAAAAGAGTTGTTTTATGTAGCATTAGACATAAAAAAAAACGGATACATTGGTGCACTAATAAAAAATACATTTCACATATTTCTTGTTGGTTGTCATGATCAGAAACAAATTAAAAACAAATTAAACTCTTATTAAAATCATAAATAGCTTAACTGAGTACATTTATAAATGTATTAAAACTGTATTATTAATAAATTAATGCATGTATACTTTATTTAAATAAATAAGAATAAAATATTAATAAATATTAATTAATACATTATTTTAAAAAATATATTTATTTTTGGACTAATTGGAATAAATCTGACATGGTAGAATTTGAACATTTAAATACATATAAATAAATCATATTTATTTGTTATTTAAATATCATTATGAACATGTCATATTAACATTAAAATCACATTATTATTATTTTTTTTATTATTCTGCTCAGTGTTGTTCTTGTCAAATAAAACTAAAATGAACTATTTTCTTGGCAACTAACTGAAATAAAGTTTAAAATAAAGTACAAACATATAAAAACAAAACCTACTAAAATGAGAAAAGCACATAACTATTTACAAAAAAAATAGAATAATTTCTAATAAATGTTTAACTATTTAATGTTGTATTTACATATTTTACCTTTTTTAAGTTATATAACACTTTCAATGGTTTTAACTCACTGTCCTCAGGTTCAGAAGGCCCGTCGTAAGACTTGTCGATGGCGTATCTGAAGCTGAGGTTGCATCCTCGGCCTCTCACCATGTGCGCTGGTGGACGATGGAAGGGCACTTTGTCCTTACCGACCTCCTCCATCGCTGTCTGGAGACTCTCCAGAGAACTGGACTTCTGCAGACCTAACCTGGGTCCCAGCGCCATCCCGTTAGAGGAGAGGGGTTCTGACACAGGGACATGGACGGATGTCAGTGATGGGAGGATGGAGGATGGTAATGAAAGGTGAAGCTTTGAAAATCAGGGCAAGATTAGAAACAGTGTATAGAGAGTCCTGCTGAAAAGACCAGCACCATCAAATATTATGAAACGGCACATCGGGACTAACCAGCCTGGACCATCAAGAAGATTTCCACTGGTCTGAGCTGATCTTTTCAAACAGGGTGGTCACAAGTTGTGAATTGAAAATGCAATAGTTGTGTGGTGAGCTGAGCTGAAAGTCTAATGGATTTGGACGCATTCAAAGAACAGACGGAGATGAAATATGTAAAGACGGCTGTAGGATGGAGGGTGGATGATGAAACCTCAAGGTGAGGGTGAAAGAGCATCACCGAATAAATGAGGCGTTGCAAACGCGGACCAGACGTGCAGGAATACTAAACAGAAAAGTAGTTGTAGAAGTAGTCCAGGGGTGAGGAGCATTAAATGAAGCACTGAGAGATGAAGAACAACTGTGATTCCATAAGCAATGCAAACCACTGAGAACAATGACACCAGGAGCAGGAGGAGAAGGTGAGGGGTTACAACAAGCACAAACAAGAGAAGAAAATGGAGGAATAGCACAAACACTGAAAGGGCAAAAGAAAGTCGGGGAAAAGATAAAAAAAAAAGAAGTGCGTGGTGATTGAGAGGTAAAAAGTGGCATGCAGGAAAGAGCACATCATGATTTAAATGAATGCTTCAGCCAAAAACTAAAACTCTGTCATCGTTTACTCACTTTCATGTCGCTCCAATCAACACAAATGGAGAAGTTTTCAAATTTCCCCTTTTATGTTTTTTCAGATGAAAAACAAATTGGGTTTGGAAAGACATGAGGGTGAGTAAACGATGACAGAGTTTTCATGTTTGGCTCAAGTATCCCTTTAAGAAATACTTTTGTTCGCAAACCAGCAATGAAAATGTGTATACAAAAGAATAAATCAATAATCCACTGAAGGACACACATCATTTTACTACAGCTAAATAGAGTTTCTAGGCACAAAACAAGTTGAACTGTGGTAAAATCACTGTAAACATTTAACATCTAACTTTTACAAACCATAAGCAAAATCATAAAATACACCATTAATAGTGGAAAAACGGTGGAAATGACACCAAACTGTGAGACAGCTCATTTCACTACTTTTATATTTTCTAAATATTACAATGCGAAAAAATGTTTTAAACCTTTTTAAATGTACTGTTTATTGTCAATCTTACTCTCTCTCTCTCTCTCTCTCTCTCTCTATATATATATATATATGTAATGTAGCAAAAATTAAGGATGATGATGGCATAATGTTTGAGTCAGTATTAATGTGGCTTTAAAATTACAAAATGAAAGCTCAAATCTGGTATTTTTCATAAAAAACAATCCCTGGCACAAAACAAAACAAAAAACAAAACAAAACAAAACAAAAACAAAAACAAAACAAAATCCAGTTGAATGAAATGCTTATATACCGCATTTTAAAATTCTGGGGTCTGCAAGGTTTTTCTTTATGTTTTTGAAAAAAAAAGTATCTTCTGTTCACTAAGGCTGCATTTATTTAATCAAAAATACAGTAAAAATCGCAATATTGTGAAATATTAAAACAAATTAAAATAACTGTATGAATATATTTTAAAATGTAATTTATTCCTTTGATCAAAGCTGAATTTTTAGCATCATTTCTCCAGTCTTCAGTGCCACATGATCCTTCAGACATCATTCTAATATCCGGATTTGCTGCTCAAGAAACATTTCTGATTACTATCAATGTTGAAAACAGTTGTGCTGCTTAATAATTTTGTGGAAACAGATTTTTTTTTCAGGATTCTTTGAATAAAAAAAGGAAAGTTCAAAAGAACATTATTTGAAATAGAAATCTTTTGTAATGTTATAAATGTCTTTACTGTCACTTTTGACCAATTTAATGCATCGTTTCTGAAAATGATAATTATTTATTCATTTTTTAAATCGTGCTGACCCCAAACTTTTGAACCATAGTGCATATACAATTTAAACTCAAAACTGGTTGCAGCAAATTCCACCTGCCTTCAGTCTCATAAATGTAATTACCGACTAAATATGTCTAAATAAACAAACTCTGGGATCCATGACCGGTCCTTGTTCTGGGATTTCATAATGCATAAATTAAGCACTGGATACATCTATTTCACTTCCATGAAATGCAGCTGTAATCGGTAGGATCTAAGCAGTGAAATGTTTAAAATGTAGTTTTCATTTCCACATGCATGCCGACACACATAAACACACGACACAGATGGCCCTCTCTGGGACGCTTGCATAAATCAATCTAAACCAGCACAACATGCCTGCTCTCAACCTGAATCAACAGCAAACTAGACGAGCGAGAACAGAAACAGACCGAGAGAAACGACAGCGAGACGGGAAAGTCATTTGAATGGCTTCTTAGGAAATAAAACGGTAATTGGCGAAGTCTCTCCGGCAGACAGATACCTGTATGCTGCCATTATCACAAAAAGGGAAAATAATGAGACAAAGAGCAAAACAAACAAATCAGCAGAAGCAGCGCTGCAGGGCCGAACAGTAACTGGGCGACTGCCATGCAGCTCCTGGAAGAAGAGGAAGAGAGATGAATTGGAGGATGTTGAACTGTGAACTAAAGCGCCGCAGAGCCTGTGAGCAACGCAGCCTCTATGAGTGGTCTTCATTTGGACGAGAGGGGCTGCAGGAAAATGTAGGTGTGTTGGAGGGAAGCCAGCGAAAGAGAGAGAGAGAGAGAGAGCGCTGCCTCCAGCATCTTTCATCTATCCTCTTAATGGACATGTTCTCCTCTCCTGTGGACCGAGACTCAGCTCTTCATTGTACCAACTACGCACACACACACACACGCAAACATACACGCCTCGCTTTGTTTGCAAGAAGGAGAGTTATACTTCACTAATGTGTGCACAAAAACAATGGAAGTAGTCGAAATGAAATCAAAATTGACCTGGTTTACTTTCTTAATTCTTTTCATGCCTGTTTCAACTGTGCACTTCAGGAATTGCAACATAAAGTGTGGTTAAAATCGCAGTTTAAGAACAACTATTTGACCTTTATGCAAAAATCAATTCAGAGGTCAGTGACTGTTGAGCTTCTTCTGACAGCTTTTACCTATAATATTCAACTTGGAAAATATTTAGCTTGGAAAGTAGCAGAGATAGAGAATACGAAAATAGGACAAGCACATTGTTATGGGTATGTGCGTTCTTGTGACTGGTGGAGTTCATATTTGGTTATAAACAGTGCAAGGAATGGATATTATTTATATACAGTGGTGCGAAAAAGTTTTTGCCCCCTTCCTGTTTTTTTTATTGTTTGCATATTTGTCACACTTAAAAGATTCAGATCATCAAACAAATTTTTATATTACACAAAGATAACCTGAGTAAATACAAACTGCAGTTTTGAAATTATGATTTCATTTATTAAGGGAAAAAAGCTGTCCAAAAAAAAACAGGAAGGGGGCAAAAACCTTTTCACGGCACTGTATATCCTATCTGCAATAAAATATAAAATAAAATTACATTTAAAAAAAAGCTGAATTTACATGCTAAAAAGAGAAAATTGCTTGTTTTTAATGAAATAATGCAAGCTTAGCTAGTTAATGAAAATGAAAATATGACACATTTTATGGGTATGTAAATTTTTGTGACTGGTTGAGTTCACATCTTGTAAGGAAACAATGAATGGATATCAGTTAAAGAAAACTTAGTTGCTTAAAAATAAAATAAAATAAAATAAAATAAAATAAAAAAATAAAATAAAATAATGCTTTTTATTTTATAAATAAAATAAAATGCATTTACAAATAAATGCAAATTTAATGAAACAATGCAGGATACAGTTTCATGGTAATTCACCATTAAAAAATATTTATTTAAATATTTATATACTCTTTATAGAAATAACGGATTATGGCTTCCAGGATACAATTTTCACAGGCAGTCATATGATTTGTGACTTAGCATAAAGGGAACATCACATGAGTGCAATGTTTTTTGAGGTTGCTTAAGGTTAGACTGATGGATAAACTGCATAATAAGTCATAACTCACTATAATTTTTTTATTAGGAAAAAATAACTAGAAAATGACCTTAAGCAATTAATTTTTACTAAAACATTTAGTAGACACCACAAAAACCTAATAATAACAGGACCTGCATAATGCTGGACTAGATTGTGAATTTACAGGAAAAAATAAATAAAAAAATACAACATTTACTGCAAAGCAGATGCAAGAAAAGAGAGAGAGGTCTTGGAGTGCCGCAGTGGTTGGCTTGGCTGGCCCTAGCTGAGGGTTTTTAGTCAGATTAAACTCAGAGCGGCCACGTCTTCAAGACCATCCTAATAATGAAATATGTCAGAGCATATAAAGGAGTCTGGCGTAGGTAGAGCGTGCCAGAGGGAAGAGAGAAAAATGAGTGCGTCAGCAGAACAGCCTGCAGCCTGTCAATATCTATCGGATCCCACATCTGTAAAACTACACTCCAATCAGCCTTCCATGTATTTATCATTGTCCCCGACCCCTGAGAAGTATACAAAAGCGTCATGTGTAGGCTATGCATGTAAATTGGACTGTGTATGTTTTTTATGCATGCACATGCTGTGAGCGCTGCTAAAATTCAGTCTTAATTGTGTGCATGTGGTTTTGATTATGATGTAATTTATGATCCAATGCCAAGTGTTTGAGTGTATGCATACAGTAAATCTGTGATCAAGTTTTGTACTATGTATATATAAATCTATAAAATATATATAATAAAGCTATAAATATAAAATATATAAAACTTCACATTCTCTCTCTCTCTCTCTCTCTCTCTCTCTCTCTAAATATATATATATATAATTATTGTTTTTATTATTATTGGTGTAACAGTAGGATATTTCTTAACTTCCATGTGGTATTCCAAGGCTGTGCAGTTAAGCCAATAATAATAATAATAATCATTATTATTATTAGGGGTTCAAGCATGCAGTGCTGAAACCCTATTGTAATTGTTAGGATTTTTATTATTATTATTCCCTAAAACTGATCGTGCAGCCCAAACCGTAAGGCCTTGGAACTTGGTCAAAAGGTAGTAGTCATGCTCGCTACTCGGGCGCAAAGAGCCGGCCCAATCGGCCAATAGGGGGCGCTACAGCGATCAAAAACACAAAAGCCATCATAACTCCTACACCGTTTGTCGTAGACTCAAGTGTCTTATATCATTGGATTCCTTGG
>NW_015623473.1:103853-120405 GCF_001515625.1 Sinocyclocheilus rhinocerous | reverse complement strand
ATAAAAATAGTTTAAAATAATTATTTAATATATTTTGTATAAAATATATATGTTTATAGTTCAAATTTATTAATTTTATAATTATAAAAAAATCTTGAAATGTTATTTAAGCATCAATGAGATACTATTACAGTTTTTAATTAATATTTTAAATGTTTTTATTTTTATATTTTCTGATTTCTAAACTAAATTAAAATGAGAGATGCTTGGCCACTAGCTGAAATAATAAAGTTTCTATATTTTATTTCAGTTAAATGTTTTTTTTTTTTAAGTTTTTTTTTAAGTTTGTGGGAAACTAAAATTTACGTAAAATTTTAGTTTCAGTTTTACGTAAATAAAGATTATATGAATATATAATTATTAAAAAAAGTATGAAATATTAAAAATCCCTTTCAAAAATGTGTAAAAGTGTTTTTCAAGACAAAATTTTGCTTAGCTGAAATCTCAAAAAAATTATAATTTGGTTATATATATATATACATACATACACACATATATATATATATGTATGCACACATGCACACACTACCACTCAAAAGTTTGGGATCAGTAAGACTTGTAATGTTTTTAAAGAAGTCTCTTATGCTCATCAAGGTTGCATTTATTTAATCAAAAATACAGAAAAAAAACAGTAATCTTGCAAAATGTTATTACAATATAAAATAATGGTTTCTATTTTAATATCCTTTAAAATATAATTTATTTCTGTGATGCAAAGCTGAATTTCCATCAGCCATTACTCAAATACAGCCATTACAGAATACAAAGTTAAAAAGAACAGCATTTATTCAAAATATTTATCTTTTCTAACAATATAAATCTTTGCCATCACTTCTTAACAATTTAACACATCCTTGCTGAATAAAAGTTTTAATTTCTTTCAAAAAAAGAAAGAATAAAAATTTACTTACCCCAAACTTTTGAACTGTAGTGCATATTGTTAGAAAAGATTTCTATTTTATTTATTTGCCAAACGGCAGTAATTTTCTGTAAATCTACATCAGTTGCTTTTTCTGTAATTTTCTGTAAATCTACATCAGCATCATGGTTGCTTCCAGGCGAGTGGATTCTCCGCAGCTTTCTCGTCTCCACTCTGTTGCTATGACTCTTCAGGATTGTAGCGTGTTCTCAGTGATTTGCTGGTCTGCGGATGATTTAATGCACGAGGTAAGCTGTCCGTGAAGCGCTTGCCCAAGCGGAAAAATGTGCTGTTCCTTTTTGCATGGTCTGTTATTGGAGTAGTGTCACCCAGGTGGGAGTTTTAACTCCTATTCACTGTGAATAAAAAAATCATTTAGCAGATGCAGATACATATAGACCAGGGGAATCCCCCCCATCTCCCCACCCTCTGATTACGTATCATAACGTAACTATGTGTAAACGTTATTTGGCGGTTTTTACTTGGAAAACCAGCTATATTTTTCTTGCATTCGAATAATGGAAAAACTTGAAACGATAGAAGAATGATTGGAGATGAATTTCATTTACAAATAAGGTAGGGGGGGTCTTATCACTCAGCATACCCGATTAAAAAAAGTCACCACTCGCCACTGGTATATATATAAATATATACGTATATAGTTCAGTCATGAAACTTCACCGTATCGCCATGTGCATTGGCAGTAGCAAGTTCCTGTACTTGCTTGCAGCAGCAGCAATAATCTAACACAACAGCATTAACCAACAGCAGCAGCAATTAAGCAGCAGCAGCAGCGTAGCAGATCTATTCCGCCAACACCAAATGCATTAACATTTTCATATCCATCACCATGCTAAAATGTTCCGAGAGTTGTCATGATTTAAATATATATATGCCTAGAAATTTATAGGTAGAGCATATAATAAAAAGTCACTTTCAAAAATCTGCAGAGTAGTCTTTAAGACTGAAAATGCTATATTATGCTATACAGCAGTCAACATTTGAAGTGGATCAAAAAAGTTCATCAAAGTTGTCCTAAGAAAAGAATGCATTTTGGTTTTAGGACAACTTTGATGAAAGGTTTTGATCCACTTCAGATGTTGACTAGTGTATATTATTGTCTATTTTTACTGAAAACTAGATTTTTGGAACAGACCCTGCATGTGTCTGTGGTCTTGTAGCGTGTGGTCACTGCTTTCACTGTGTCTGTCCGTTTCCTCCACTAACTCAATCACTGCCTGCAGCAACTCACTCTCTCACCTCAACTGACAGGCTACAAATGGCCAGCAGTCACCCTCCGTTTATCTTCATTTGACTTGGCTGAGACACAGCAACTGATCTGGAGTCAGATTACTGGCCTGTGAGTCAACTAACACAGTGCTTTACAGATCACATGCTTGATCTTGGGCCAGCCTTGAAGCGCTTGACCATAAATGAGATGTTGGCTATTAAAGCAGTATGGTGGAACTGACGTTGCAAGGCTGATAAACTAAACAACTTGGCAGAGCAATTGTTTACTTATTGTTTATGAATAAAATTAATCAGGTATAGAACATTGCCGTCTTTTATCATATTTCTGTTGCTGCTGTTCATTAAAATAAAGCACATGTTACCACAGTTAAGACGGTTCCAACCAACTCGGCTTAACATGCCTAACAAAACTCCTTAACCATAGTAAAATATCATTCTCATGTGGTGCGTGGCTTTAATATGTGCTGTGTGTGTGTGTGTGTATGTGTGTGTGTTCGTGTTCAAGTTCCTTACCAGGTCTCTGTCCTTGAATGGAAGCCATGTTACTCTCATCTGCCACTGAAACACACAAACAAAACATCCATCAGCTCCTCAAACACTTATTTGTGTCGCCCAGTAGACATTCCAGACTGGATATAACTTCACAACAGGCTCATGTTAACAAGTGTAATGTTTAAGTGTTGCCGTAATGCTTTTAAAACACTTGCATGCATTTACGCTTCTATTGTAAGTTGATTTTAAGCTGACGCTAGCATCCAGATATCTACTACCATGCAGAGAAAAGTAGCTTAAATTAGTCTAAGCCAATCTTAGCCTGGTCTTCCAAATTAGTCAAGCTGGTTTAGATGATCTCCTAGTCTGACCAGTAGACCACCTAAGACCATCTTATACTGGTTTAGGCTTCTTTGTGGTATAAGCCACAAAACTTCAAGAGATAGTTCCAACAAAAATAAAAATGCTGTCATAATTTACTCACTCTCAAGTTGTTCCAAAACTGTATGAGTTTCTTTCTTCTGTTGAACACAAAAGAAGATATTTTAAAGAATGATGGTAACCAAACAATTGATGGTACCCATTGACTTTCAGTATGCAATAAAATACTATGGAAGTCAATGGCTCCCAGTAACTTTTTGGTTACCAGCATTCTTCAAAATATCTTCTTTTCTGTTGAATAGAAGAAATCATTTCATACAGGTTTAGAACAACATGAGGGTAAGTAAATGATGACAAAATGTTTATTTTTGGGTTGACAATCCCTTTCAGTTTTGATTTTATAGGACTTATATTATATTTAGGATTATATTTACCCTGGAATAAATAAGCCATTGTAATGCATTTGAGTCCTAGCATGACTTATGTCTTTTAAACTGAACCTTTATAAGAAAAAAAAACTGCACTGACAAAATAATACATTGGATTTGTAGAGATCTCTTTAACTCTAGCTTTTTCCACATGTGACCTGATGTATGGATCTAGCTCCATCTCTCTCTCTCTCCTGCAAGTAGCCACACTTGGTTTTAATTAGGAAAGGCTGTGCAGGGCCAGTTACGCTTCTGTACAGCTGAGAACATCTGTGGTTTGCCTAAACACACACAACTACACATGTACACACACACACAAACAAACACAAACACTCGAACGGCTCGACTTACATTGTAAGCAAAATTCATAAGAAAGAAAAAAAAACAGGATATATATATATATATACATATATACATACATACATACATACATACCTGTATATATATATACACACACTATTTTAGTGTATATATTTTTTAGCAAAAATAGTAATATTGTAAAATATTATTAGAATTTACAATTTTAGCATTTAATTTTAAAATTTAAAATAAGTGTTTTCTATTTGAATATAATTTAAAATGTAATTTATTCCTGTGACAGGTTTTTTTATACTGTGGTGTCACATGATCCTTCAGAAATCATTCTAATAAGCTGATATGCTGCTCAAGAAATATTTCGTATAATTATTAATGTTGAAAACAGTTGTGCTGATTAATGTTTTTGTGTAAGGTATGATACCTTTTTTCTGGATTCTTTGATGAATAGAAAGTTCAAAAGAACAGCATTTATTTTAAAAATAGTATAACATAAAAAAAAAAGAAATACATTTATTTACTGACACTTATTATTTACTGGGTCATTTTTAATGCTTAAAAAATCAAATGTGTCTTGTTTTAAGATTGCTCAGAATTTTCTTCTGGAAAACAAAACAACGGATTTTTGCAATGCATATGAGCGACTACATCTATGAAAACCACGACAACACATCTAAGACATTTACAGTAGCAACCCGTGGAGGAAAACAAGGAATTATTAGTGTGTGTGGGCCTGAGTGGTGAAAACAAGAAAGTGTGTCTCTGTGTGTGAGAGAGAGAACGACTAATCCGCACAAACAGGATTGAGCAGTGAAGAGCAGCTGCTGCCACAGGCATTGCACCATGGGATACAATAATGGGGTTTCATTACACTGCAATTTCTCTTAAATAAGCCTTTTCATCTTTTATGAGCTCAATTTCCCCAGCAGAGAAATAACACTGGAAGAGAGGCTTGTGTGGGTTCACACGCGTGTGTGTACATATGGACACGTATGTGAGAGAACACAGACAGGGCTGATGGGGGAAAAAATAGGTACAGAAGAGTAAAAAAGGGAGAAAAAAATTATATTTTGGCACTGAATGCTTGACAGCGCCTACAAATTTGGATTATCCACACTCAACAAAACACAGGCACAATGTCACACTCATGCATGCAGAAACACACACGCAAACATCACACACACACATGAAGGCCTGCAAAAACATCCTTCACGATCACATTATACTCAAATACTCATATTAATGCAGTTCACGGTGTTTGCTAAGTCAGGCAGCACTATTATTATTTGCTCAGTCATGATAACACATTCAAGCAAACCACACAGAACAAAGTGGCAACCGGCAAGAACACCCTAGCAACCACCCAGAGCAACCTAGCAACAATGAACACATTAGAAATCAGCCAGAACACACTAGACACCACGCTAAACACCCTAGTAACAAACCTGAACACACAAGCAACCACTTTAAACACCTTAGCAACCAGCCAGAACACCCTAGCAAAAATTAACATCCTGGAACCCAGCCAGAACAGATTAGAAACCATGCTGAAAACCCTAGCAACAAACTTGAACACCCTAGCAACAACCCTGAACAACCTAGCAACCAGCCAGAACTCCCTAGAAAAAATTCAGCATTTTTGGGTGAACTAACACTTTAACACCCTGGAAATCAGCCAGAACAGACCAGAACACCCTAGCAACAACCCCAAACGCCCTAGCAACAAACCAGACACCCTTGCAATGATGAACACCCTAGCAACCATGTTGAACACCCAAGCAACCACTTTAAACACCATAGCAACCAGCCAGAACACCCTAGCAAAAATTAACACCCTGGAAACCAGCCAGAACAGACTAGAAACCATGCTGAACAACACCTTAGCAACAACCCTTAACATCCAAACAACCACCCCAAACACCCTATCAACAAGCCAGAACACCATAGCAACAATGAACACCCTAGCAACAACTCCAAACACACTAGCCACCAACCAAAACATTTTAGCAACAATCCTCAACACCCTAGCCATGCCCCAGCAACAGCCTTGAACATGTGAGCAACACATAAAACACCCTAACATCCACCTAGTAACATGCAAAATGCCCTAGCAATCACTCATCACCCAGAACACCCTAGCAGCCAGCCAGAAACCCTTATCAACACCCTAGCAACAACCCTAAACACCACCCTAAAAACCATCCAAAACACTACAGAAACATCCGGACACCACAGAAACCACCCAGAACCAACCAATGCCCTAGCAACCACTCTGAACACCCTAGCAGCCTTCCCTTATCAACAGTAGAAACAACTCTGAACATCCTAGCAATACTAAAAACACCCTAGCAACATGCAAAATGCCCTAGAAACACCCAAAAATCCACAGCAACATCCAGAATACCCTTGAAGACACCCAGAATCCCCTAGCAATGCAGGCTAGCAACAACCCTGAACATCCCAGCAAAACCTAAAACCCTAGCAGCATCCACAATGGACTAGCAACCTCCCAAAATACCATAGCACTATCTTAACAAGCACCCTGACCATCCCAGCAACATACAAAATGCCCTAGACAACACACAAAACAACAAAGCAACACCAAAAACATCCTAGAAACCACCCAGAATACCCTAGCAACAACCCTGAAAATCCTAGCAACATGCAAAATACCCTAGATACCAGCCAAAACAGCACAGCAATATCCAGAATGCCCTAGCAACATGCAGTACACCCTAGCAACCACCCGAACACCGTAGAAACCAGTCAGTAAACTTTTTTTTTTACTAAAATGTTAAGGAGAAAAATAAAAAAATAGTACTACATATTCTGATAAAACCACATTTGGCTGGTGTGTTGCACTTCTGCATGAAAGTAAAGGTAAATGGCCTGAAAGCAATCAGCAAATGAGAAATGAAGAGCATTTTCACATGAACGCCTGCCCAGAAAAACACATACAGCTGCTAATGATGCGACTGGCAGAATAAAGCTCTTTCAGAGAGACTCGAGCAGAGCCAAAACTCTGAACTCCAAACGCTAGCCTCCAGAACTCCAGCCAAACCTCTCATAGGGACCATGCTTGACTGAGAAAAACCTTTGTCTTTCAACGTTTCGCAATATCACGGAGGAAAGCGTTAGCCAGACTGAAATTATGTGCCTTGAGGATAAGAAAAGTGGACCCTTGGGTGATGGATAGATTACTTTAAAGGTTTGCAGAATGTTTGTAAATTAAGATTAATAAATACGTTGGCTATTTTTGTATTTGGATATAAATTACCTGTATTACGCTAACAGCGGTTAATGCTAGAGTAAATATCTGAAATTGCTCCCACCTTCAGTCACATTAGTTGTGACCCTGAGTGGAAATCCATTACCCAAAAACCCTCCAAAAACAATCACTTTGATGGAAATCGTTGCTAAAACTTGCATACATCATACAGCTTTGTAAGTTAAGCCTTGAAACAGAACATTTTAAATTATTTCGTTTAAGCAAAATATAAGCAATCACATATATGCATCAGAGTTCGTTAAATTGATTTTATTGATTAATATATTCAAATAAAGAATATTACTCCTTTTCTTTTAATAAATGAATCTATCTATCTATACAATTTATAAAAGTCAAAAAATAGAAATACTTATAGTGAATTACAAATGCTAATGCCTTTGTAACAATATGACTTAGATTTTTTTTTTAGATGTATATTTATTTATCTTAATGTACAAATTTATCAAAAAGAAATAAAAGAGGACAAAAAGAAATGAAAAAGGACAAAAAGAAACACTAACTGAACCACGGGCCACAAGGCCTATACAGAAAAATTGAAAGAGTAACTTAAAGAACAAAACGAAAAAGCGAGAGAGAGAGAGAGAGAGAGATAAAGAAATAAATAGAGGGGAAAAGGTCTGGATGGGGGATAAAAGATGGCAGCAAAGCACGACACTATGAGATGTGTGTAATGAAAACCAATCAGCTTTCAGCAGTGAGGAGATTAGCACAGTGGCAGTGGAGCTGAAGCCAATACTCCACTCTAATGAAATGTAATTGGAAACGGGCGAAAACTTCCCATTGTGGAGCACTGAAATATCCCTCCTGTTTCTGAAGGTGGTGGAAAAGAGAGAGGACAAGTTATCGGGGTCATCCGTGGCTAATACTGGGAAATGTGTAGCTATAGGGCTTTATTTTGCACTGAAGGTTTCCACTGTGTTCAGATAAACAGACAAAAATCTTAAAAAAGTCTTCTAGGTCTACAAGGCTTTAGCGCAAAATATTTCACCTCAAAAACCTGCGTCTTATTAACTAACCACCCACAGTCCAAGTTAACCAAGCGTTAAATACACTGAAATTGCATTGCTCTGTATTTAAATTAAGTCACTGCCAGCACAGAGACGGTACAGTCCCAGTATAGTAAACTAAATGCATTTTTAACTGGTCAAAATGCATCTAGTCCACAAGATGTAGTTTATTCTATCTGGAGATTATTTTGTAGGTAGTTTCTGGTAAATGTGGTATGTGTGTGTGTGTGTGTGTGTGTGTTTCCATACCTAAATCCATGCTCTTGGAGGACTTGTTGGTGGGGTAATCTGGGACTTTGTGTTGTTGAGGGTATTGTTGGTTGGTGGGTTTGTAGGAAACCGGCTCCATTTCAGCCCTACAAGACACATATCAC
Organism: Sinocyclocheilus rhinocerous; assembly: GCF_001515625.1. Classification (NCBI taxonomy): domain Eukaryota; kingdom Metazoa; phylum Chordata; class Actinopteri; order Cypriniformes; family Cyprinidae; genus Sinocyclocheilus; species Sinocyclocheilus rhinocerous. The sequence goes on along the minus strand of NW_015623473.1, from coordinate 111,949 downwards.
ACAAAGTCAGTTTGATCTTACAATGCAACACTCTAATCAAGCATATACGCTATATACTACAAGCATAAAAACACATACACTACCTCTCAAATGTTTGTGAGTAAAATGCTTTTGAATAAAATATTTTATATTCACCAAAGCTGAATTGATATGCTCAAAAATACAGTAAAAACAGTCATATTGTGATATATTATTACAATTTAAAAGTTTTCTTTAATAATATATTTTATTGATGCAAAGCTGAATTTTCAGCATCATTATTCTAACATTCTAATATGCAGATTTTTTGCTCAAGAATGTTGAACAGTTGTGCTGCTTTAGTTCAAAAGAACAAAAGAAAGTTCAAAAGAGCAGCATTTATTCGAAATTGAAATCTTTTGTAACATTATAAATGTCTTTTCTGAGAAAGTTCTGAGAATTTATTAAAAAAAATCTTTGTAACAGAAATATTGGATAAAATAGTCAATATTTAATATGTAACTAACAATATACATTGAATTATTTATTGATATGTTTTAGTACTGAATGACAAAGTATTTACAACCAACATTCATTTCATTCATGTCTACCTATACTGTAAACGAATCTTTCTTTGTGTGTGTGTTTGTATATAAATATGTAAGTCTATAAGTGGTTACAATTGGGTGTTTGACTGAATAGTTGATGGTACAACTAGATAATGCCATAAATAATTCTTCTGCATGGTATCATTGTTTTCAAACCTTTGAAATAAGGCTTCAGGATGCAATACCGAGCACTGATCAAAGTACTAGATTATTTGCATTCACAATAAGAGCTCTTAAAGAAAACCAATGAACTGTGGCTGTTATCTCCGGCTTTACTCTTTGAGCACTATAACTAACCGATTTTGTTGGTGTTTGTGTGGAGGATTTGTTTCCAGCAGGTCCAGATCAGAAGGTGGAGAGGGGAAATCGTCTTCATCGTAATCTTCCTCCGGCAGCTCCTGTGGTCCGCCAGGGGGTCTGTTAGGAGCTGTTTGGAAATATGAGTTTTAATGTTATATACTAATATTAAAGCTGATGTTCATCACACAAAGCCATTGTATGGCTTCAGAAGACTCATGTTTTTCTTATTTTTTAGCTCAACTTTCTAAGTTCTCTTCTATTGTATAGGCATTTCACTGAGAAACAGAAAGTCATACAGGTTTAAAAATGACTTGAAAGCAAGTTATTCCTCCTATTTTGAGGAATAAGACACACTTGGCCACGTTCACTGAGTTTTGAATCATCTAACATGTGAAAAATAGATTGAGGCCTTCTCAATGACCACACAACGTTCTGATCAATGTTAGCAGCACTAGTCTGAAATACCTCCATTACGACTCAATTTTCTGCACTACTGTCCCCGTTCCTTCCACCATTTAGCCATCTATTGTAAAGCGGGTCCAGAATGACTGTGTCATATATATGCAGTGCCATGAAACATGTGATTAAAACTACACTTCTTTAAAACTAGCACACTTGTATGCCGGGTTTGGTGTTTTCAATTTTTCAGATTTGACCAAATCTAACGGCAGCGAGTGTGGAAAGCAATCTGAATTTAAAATGAGACGTGCGTAAATATCACATCCCGCTCTTTGTGCGACTAAAGTACAGTCACATGCATTGACGGACAAGAGACGCTAATCAGTAAACAATGGTTTCCCAAAAACACGGAAAAAGCCTTTTGTGTTGGCACGGGCAACTCTCTGGAGAGCGGCGGGAAAGAATAGTGTGAATTTAAAACAGTTTGTTATCTGTTCTCGAGCACTCGGCACAATTGCGAGTATGCTAATAAGGCCCACTTAGAATCCATTTCATCAGCTTAATGATTTCAAGGTCAGGCCGCATTGCATAAAAGCGGAAGAGAATGTAGCAAAAATATCGTCATTGGCTTTTCCATCCGTATTGATGAGATGGGCGGATTTCCAACTTGTAGAAGTCGAAAAAGCTAATGGAAAGCTACGCTGGCATGGAAAATGAGGCGGCAGAGAAAATAAACTAATTTTGTCCCCTTACAGAGAAGCAAAGCACTCTTCACATGGTGTTGGTGATGAACGCTCGCTTTCTTTCTGTTTTGGAGCGCTGATCAATTTCATTGGTTTCTTTAACAGTGAGAGAATTTAGATGAAATCACTTAACATTATATAAAAGCAATTACTTGGTGTGCATTTAGAATGAAGTCAACAAGTTAAGATGGATTCACACAATGTGATTTGGCGACCACCAGTGGAATCCGCCACATGATCCAGTTGAATTCTGGAGCGGACTATGAAGCAGGAATTAATAGTACAGCAACATTAAGTCACGACCTAAAGCAATTATATCAGTGGCAGTGTGTACTTACCAGGAGCAGCCTCGTACATGCGATTGCTTGCTGTGGATGGTGGTGCCGAACTGTTGGTGTGGTTGCTGTTTGGACGAAGATGAACAGGAGAGTCGTTTCTGGTGACAGTTTGACTGCTTTCTTCATCTTCCTAAAACAGAGGGCGAAAAAGTAGAGAATTATTTTAGAGACCAAAAAAAGCAACAAAACATTGATCTGGAAGATGCTGATTGGGAAAAAATGTCTTAGCAAATATGGGTATTCTAAAAGCATGTTGCTCAACAGGATGCCAACATTTGGAACATTTGCCATCCAGGACAGAAAACAAGGTTAGGGAAATGAAGTACACCCAAATATGATATTGGAATTGGTAACAAGAATTATGAAACTTTGATTGGATAAAAATCCTATGTTAAGGTATATCATTATTGTGACGGGGGGCCCTGCAGTAAGTCATAGCCCCGGGGCCCATTGAGGTCTTAATGCGGCCCTGCCTGCTGGGCATATTGTTTTGCATTTTTACTGTTGTCAAAAGTGGTGCAACACAACTTGATGCTTAGTATCTGAATGTAAGCAACAAACACAACCATTTCACGAAATAAATTCATAGTTGTATTCAGCAAGGATGCATTAAATGACAGTAAAGACATGTATAACGTTTCAAAAGATATCTATTTCAAACAAATACTGTTTCTATTCATCAAAGAATCCTGAAAAAAAATGGAAATGGGAATCTTTTTTTTTTTTTGTACAACTGTGCATGTTTTAGTTGGAAAACTCTAGATACTAAAAAAAGAAAGATAAATTCTGTGAGAGAACAGAATACATTGGGGGGGAAAAAATATGCTGAACCCGAACTGTAAATGACAAAAGGATAAAAGCAACCATATGACATAGTTAGAAATGTTTATAAGCCAAAGGCAATCCCGTCAGACAGTACTAGTCAAGACGGATACGGAAACATGTGTCAATATGAAGACGTGAGGCCACAGAATGATGCATCCTGATGGATTCTTCTCAGAAGACAAAGAAGCTACAGCTGTCACTGTCTGGGCGTCTGCAACCCAGAGGAGGAACACCGTAGACTTTATACTGTCATACAAACCACATGCGACACACACAAACACGCTACTCGCGGCAACAATAAGCCCAGACTGACTGGATGGACATGAAAGGTATTAGGATATCACCATATCAAAGTGTGCTTAAATGCATTCACACCGTACTATTCCGCATGGTGGGGAAAAACAGATGAAAGCCTCGTTCTTTTGTTCCGACGTTAAGACTCAGTTGGAGCACAGTCATTAGCGGGGATGATGGCTCTTTACATGGGGAAGCATCATTCTTGTCATCTGCCTCCTGCTCGCTGTCTCTCCAGACACACGGGAATCATCAATGAACCGAAGGACTGATTCTCAGGCTCCCTTTCTCCTAAGAGATTATGTTTCTCATGAAAAATGACTCTAAAACCCCCTTTGCTGAGCCTAAGCAACACTTTTTCTGTCTTCACTCTGATCAATGCCTTGACGACGGTATACGTGTTGTATGCATGTGACTAACACGCATAAATTGAGAGATGGCAGGAAAATATCAAAAGGTACTTGAAGAAGAACGGGACAGCAACTGCTAGAATCCAGACGGAGGGAAACTAAAAATGAAAAGTCAATTTAAACAGTCGATATTATTGATTTACGTGTTCACCTCCCACTGACTTCAACCGCTGCATCGTCCTTATTAGTGGGGCTTGTTAAGGCATGGATCACTATTACTATTGCTCACACTGATTTGAACAAACCGCTGACCACTAATCTTTGGTGCAAAACACATGGAGCAGTATTTCTTAAATACTCAATCAATGACGTCTCAGATGTGTGATTCTTTAAAGAAAGCAAATTTTGCCTGGTGGACAATAAAATGCAACCACAAATGATAAAAAACAACAACCACCTAGCAACCCCCCAGAACACCCTAGCAACAACACTGTAATGACAAAATCTTAACAACCATATAGCAACTTCCGAGAAACAATCCAGAACACCCACAAAGCAACGCGGTAAACCAGTCATTATTGATAACTAACACAAAAACTACAACTATTTTAAAGAAAGAAAGATAAATTCGGTTATTGAAATAAAGTTAAACTAAAATAAAATAGCAGTAGCAGATGAAAAACTTAAATAAAAAAAATTTAAACTAAAACTGAAATAAAAATAGATTAAAGTGAAGAAAATATTTAAAACATTAAAACCTAAAAATATATAACATATACACACACGCACACATATTTACATTTATATATATATATATACATACACACATGCATATTATATATGTATGTAAAATATATAACACATACATATAATATAATATTTACATATTTTATATATATACATATATAACAACAAAATTACAAAAAATTACTAAAAGCGAATTAATATTTAATTGAAAATCTAAAAATAAAGGCTAAGAACTGTGTTGTCATGATACTGGCATTTCTAACTTACAATATTTGAAATAAATAAACATTTAATACCACTTTCGATACCACAGGGCATTAAGGGCATAAAATAAAATAAAAAGTATCTAAAATTTATTTATTAATAATAATAATAATGTCAACAACAATGATAATAATGATGATATTATTATTATTAATTATTATTATTTCTAAGTCAAACACATTACTATTGTAATACAACTGCACTGTAAAATCATTTTAATTCACATTGCAGTAGTAAAATTACAATACACTGGTCTGTAAAGCTGAAGGCTTTAACTCTTGCAAGTGAAGATATTATTTGGGCTAAAAACTGCTGGAAGGTCTTTTAAGTTTCTGTGAGAGCAAGTTTAGAAACGTGTCTCATTACAAATCTATCTGTAATCGTCTGTCTACGAAAAGATTTCCAAATGCATGTTAAAATCACAGCACATGCAGAAATGGAGTTCACTGCATTTACTACGACACTGCATAACAAAGCATTAGTGGCCACCCAGAACCCCCTAGCAACCGCATAGCAACACTCACAGCACACTAGCATCTGAAGACAATGTCAAAGTCTAATTTCTCCTTGCATCAGTCAATATGTTCGTAACATAATCATATTCACATTCGTTGAAATATCACCTTGATTTTAGGTGTACAACTCCTACAACAACAACACACACACACACACACACACACAGAACCTCTCTGACATCTTCAAAGGCAGTGCGCTGAACGTCTTAATCAGACAACAATCACAAGGGAGCTTGGGTCTACAGTCCAAGACAAAGAAAACAGCCTCTAGAACAAGACCCTAAAGCCACGGCCGTCTCCACCCCCTCCACACAGGCCAGCAGTGAGGGTGAGCTGAGGTTAGGGACCCTCAGGGTAGCTCCGGGCTGCCTTTCATTAAAACACAAAATTTGCTTTTTTTTATTCAAGGAACCCACGGTGTAATCTGATTAACTTGCCGAGCAAGAGAAGATCCAGCGAGGTAACGGGATTAGACAGCAGACTGGGTGGAGAACAGGAAGGAGGAACAAAGATGGTGGTTTCACATGAAAGGTACACTGCAGTTTAAGAGTTTGGGTTCAGAAAGTTTTTTTTTACTTTTATTCAAGGGTTTCTGTAAATGTAAAACTTTTTAAGACATTCTTTAAGAAATTTAAGTTACAAATTGAAGGGAACAATGCATCTCTAAATGTAAATGTCTTGTCTTAGCAATACTTCAAAGTGTGAAAATACAACTTCCAACAGATCTCCATTACTTTGTAATAAGAAGTTTTGTTTTATGAGAAACTGAACAAAATGTAGTGTGCTTATGATTAAAACAAGAACAAAAATTTGCCAATGGGCTCAGAAAAATCTACTTAATTCAAAGGGAAAACAAGTTTTCATACCCCATTGATAGATAGTTGTTCTTATTTTAAGCATAAATTTGTTTCATTTTGTAACATTTTTCAGAAAACAAGACTTATTAGCTTAATATGGCATCTCAAGTAAATGTATCTTGATTTAAGGATATTTAGATATTTGTATTGGAAAATAAAACAAAAATACTGAGGAAGATTTTTTTTTTTTTTTGAGTGCATGCAACATTCAATGCCTTGACTTACAATCTTACAGACCTTTCAAGGCCTTAATTTGTGAAAGCAGGAATAAAGTCTTTTAAATGCATACATGTATTAAATTGACTAAAAATGACAGTAATGACATATAATTATAAAAAAAATGTGAAGAAATGACATTTATAATAATAATAAAAATAAAAATAATAAATGAATTAGTAAAAGAAAAGTTGGTCAAATATTTTACAATATTATTGTTATTATTTTTTATTATTATTTTTTTTATAAATGCAGCCTTGGTGAGCATAAGAGACTTATTTCAAATATATTAAACAATCTTATCAACCCCAAACTTTAGAAGTGCTTCCAAAAATATTACAGTATTACTATGTTTAAAAACAATAACAAAGAAGTGCTTTGCTGGTACCATGTATGTTATCGTACTTTCATAAAATATTATGGTGCTGCCAAGACGTCCAAACAAGGTGTATGATCGCACTAGTATCCAATGATGATACAGTGGTAGTTTGTTTAAATTAAAGATTCTAAAAAATTAGAATTTTAGTATTATGTCTTGAATTGAGGAACAAACCCATTACGTTGAGTCCACAAACACTTTTGATTCTCTAACCTCCCACTCATTCTCTTATCACTCAACTCTGTCTGGGTGATTAATAGCATAGTGATCGCTCCGTCTGCATGTGATTAATGAAGAATGCATCTCAGTGACATATCACCTTCTATTGAGCGCCATTACCGCTTGCACCGATCACCATCCCTCTACCACTAGATTGGGCTGAGGATAAGCTAATGCTCCCCAATAATACTCCAGCGCTCACCCACCCAAAGTCAGAACGCTGAAGGTGGAGTCAATAACTATTTGTCTTCATATTCATTGGCCGGTGATGAGGAGCTGTCGGACTTGATGAACCGTCCCGGTTTAACCTTGGATACAAAGACTCTAAACTCCAATCAAGCTGCATTTGACTATTTCTGAACATTCAGAAACCTTAGCATGTGACTTCTGAGGATCCAAAGCAGAAAAAAAAGATTCAGCTATTATCTCTTGGCTGAAAAATGACATTTTATTGAGCTGCTGGCTCATGCAAATGGATTCTCTTCTCCAATAAATTTGCCTTAACACTACTTCACATAATAGAAAAGAACAAGTCTATTTTGAAAAATATGCAAAAAATGAAATGATCAGCACTGTTCAGACTACTGGAGTTTAGAAACTTCTCCATTATCAATTAAAAAGATCGTTTTAGCTGACTCTCTGTCTTTATCATGTGAAACCACCCCTATTAGCAAGGATATCGTCATGCGGGTTTAATACACCAACCGGTGACTGCTTAAACTTACCACCACATTAACAAAAGGGGGACCCCAGTGAACATGGCGGACCCCCTGAAACACAGAGACATGAAACTGACAGTAGTAAAAGAAGGCCAAGCTTCCCAATAATGCAAGCACAAACTGAACAAACACTTTATCAAGCCACATTTTCTAAGTCATAAAATTGAAAAGTGCTCATGAGTAAACTTGTATGCACTGAAAGTTTCAAACAAGTATTTAGTGGAAATGCATAGGTTTACATTGCATATTATTTTAGTGCATTAACTTGCTTTATGAGAATGTAGACTCAATCAAAATGCACTGATACAATGCAATGTTATGCTTCCCAGACTTTAATGGTCACATGTTGGGTCACATAATATCCA
>NW_015623473.1:87750-101245 GCF_001515625.1 Sinocyclocheilus rhinocerous | reverse complement strand
TATATATATATATATTGTTATAATATATACATATATGGTTAATTTCAAATTATTTTGATCTGGTGTAGCATATACACAACCAATCAAAAGTTTGGGATCAGTACGATTTTTTTCTAAATGTTTCCGAAAGAAGTCTCTTATGCTCATCATGGCTGTATTTATTTGATCAAAAATACAGCAGAAACAGTAATACTGTAAAATATTACTACATTTTAAAATAACTGTTTTCTATTTGAATATATTTAAAAAAAATTGTGCTCACTTTTGATCAATTTCATGCATTCTTGCTGAATAAAAGAATACATTTCTTAAAAAAAAATAATAATAATAATTTTAAAAAATCTTACAGACCCCAAACTTTTAAACGCATTGTATATATTGCATATTCAAATTCAATACAGCACATCTCAAAGTTTGAAAACTCAAAAGAAAGAGATGAATGACACCTCATGCCCTTTACAGAATAAACAGAAAAGATCCATGAAGAAAAGCCCAGAGGGTTAAAAGAAAACAAAGTGCATGCAAAGATTTAAAGACTTTTATTTCAAAAGAAAACTTTAGCAATACAGAAACAAAGCAAAAGAAAAGCAGACATTAATAAATAAGTGAAAATACAAGCATGTGCATGATGTTAGTAATTAGCAGGATGCAGGAGAGAAGAACAAGCACTTTCTCATGAAGTCAAAGAAAAACAAGGAAAAGAACAATCTTCAGTCTGTCAAAAAATGAATCTGCAATGATTAAATTTCAAGGACCTCCTCCCCAAATGTCCATGATGATACTGCAATGCCTCACATGGCAACTCATCTAACTGACCCCAATTTATAACTGAAAATATTTTCAGGAGTTTTGTTTGGGAAAATGAGCTGTTTGGGGACAAAAATGTAATCTATTGACAGATTTTTTTAATCACAAGCCTATTTTTCTCTTCTCCTCATAGGATAGCAATAGTACTTTAAAGCTAGATTTAAATCTCAGAACAGGAGGACATTAAAACCATTTCCTCCTTTTAGCCAAAGCATATGTTTGCATGTCCTTGTGCACAATAACTAACAATCAGAGGTCACCTGAGAGCCTGTGATGTGGATAGCGGTGATACCGGTGGGCTGCGGCCAGGGTCTCGGGTTCAGAGGCCCTGCGGGGAAGCGGTCTGTAGCGGGACACATGGTACGGTACAGGAACTGGGCATACCTGAGCAGGCGAGCGCTCCACAGCACGCAGAACCACCAGCTGGATGGTTCCTCTGAGGTTCCCTTCAGTCGACATGGAGTGCCGCAGGGTTTCCATGGCCTCATGGTTGGAGCGTCCGAGCAGCGATTCGCTATTAACCGCTATCAGCTGGTCATTGATACGCAAGCGACCGTCCTGCAAACCAGAGAAGACAGACACCAATGTTGAGAAATTATAGGAAGCAAACCTCTACAAAAAAAAAGCCTTTCTAACAAGTTTTAGCTAATAGCTACACTAAACCTCACCTTAAAGAGAAGCTAAATTCATTTTAAATATCTTACATTTTTATTAGTCTTATAATTAGCATTATTGCATCCCAAATAGTACTAGTTATAGACAGATTAATAGAATAAAAGCTCTAAAATTTTTACTGTAATACTAATAGACAGTGAGAGAGAGAACGAGAGAATGAATGCAGATATAGAATTTACCTAAAGATTCAGTGCAGCGTTTAAAAATAAGTACAAAAACTAAACTACAAACCATAGTACTAGTTACAGACACATTAATCAGATTAAAAGATCTTACATTTTTACTATAATAATGTACCATGTATCTTTTACCAATTAATTCAGTTAAAAAGTATATAATAATAAAAAAATAAAAAAATAAATAAAATTACAAATCACACTGGTAGTTAAACACATTAACAACATTAAAATATTTACATTTTTGCTATAATAAGGTATATAATTTACTAATAAATACAATGGTGTGTTTAATAATGTAGAAACTAAAAAAGTAATATAAAAACAAAAGAACACAAACACACTTTACTAAGTAAAAAAAAATACAAATAATTTCACAGTTCTAGCTAAAGCCAGATTAATCTGATTAAAAGCTCTTAAATTTTTATTTGTCTTATGATTTGTATTATTGCATCCCAAATAGTACTAGTTATAGACAGATTAATGGAATAAAATCTCTAAAATATTTACTGTAATACTAATAGACAGTGAGAGAGAGAACGAGAGAATGAATGTAGATATAGAATTTACCTAAAGATTCAGTGCCGTATTTAAAAAAACGAAACTACAAACCATAGTACAAGTTATAGATACATGAATCAGATTAAAAGATCTTACATTTTTACTATAATAATGGACGATGTCTTTTACCTATTAATTCAGTTTGCATTTAAAATTAAATATAAAAGTAAATAAATAAATAAACAAATAAATAAATACCAAGAAAACAAAACTACACAAAAAATATTTACATGTTTTCTATAATAAGATATATTATTTACTAATAAATACAATGGTGTATTTAAAATTAAATAAAAATGCAATACAAAAAAAAACTAAGTAAAAAAAAACAAATCATATCACAATTCTAGTTAAAGCCAGATTAATCTGATTAAAAGCTCTTACATTTTTATTAGTCTTATGATTTGCATTATTGCATCCCAAATAGTACTAGTTAAAGACAGATTAATGCAATAAAAACTCTATTTTACTGTAATACTAATAGACAGTGAGCGAGAGAACGAGAGAATGAATGTAGATATATAATTTACCTAAAGATTCAGTGCAGCGTTTAAACAAAAATAAACTACAAAACATAGTACTAGTTATAGATACACTAATCAGATTAAAAGATCTTACATTTTTACTGTAATTATGGATGATGTATCTTTTACCTATTAATTCAGTTTGCATTTAAAATTAAATATAAAAGTAAATAAATGAACAAATAAATCAATAAATAAATAAATACCAAGAAAACAAAACTACATAAAAAAAATATTAAAATATTTACGTTTACATGTTTTCGATAATAAGATATATTATTTACTAATAAATTCAACAGTGCATTTAAAATTGTAAAATTGTTCACAAAATTAAATAAAAATGGAATACAAAAAAAAAACTAAGTAAAAAACACAAATATTATCACAGTTCTAGTTAAAGGCAGATTAATCAGATAAAAAGCTCTTAAATTTGTATTATTTTATAAAACTATACTATAATATTAAAAGGTATAGAATTATATATATTCACAGCAGCATTTAAAATATTAAATATTGAAAAACTAAACTTAAAAATAAATACAAAATAAACAAATTAATTAAAACAAATAAAATAAGAATAATAAATAGGATCACAATTATGATTACAGCATTAAAGTTAAAGCTTTTAGTCTGTTTTGTGAATTAATTGTTCTTTTGAACTTATTTTCAATGAACCACCACTATTTTGGGGGGTAAATCTGTTATGACTAAATTACTGTCACACTGAAACATGTAGTTAAGTTAGGACCACCGCTACGTTTAGCTAGCTACTCCCAACACTAAAGCCCTATAGTGTGATTTAAAAACATTTATGCAGTGTAGCCCCACTGTTAAATGTTTAATGCATCCCACTATGAATTCAGACACAATTACGGATGCATATCATTAGCGTGAAAGGGTCGGGCTGGAATGAATTGGATTAAGGTTCACAGCTGTGGTTTCCTAAATAAAACTGAGCTGAGGAGGAACAAAAGAGATTAGCAGCTAAAAGCCACTGGAGCCGCTAAAGACTGCTGAGAGTCTGTGTCACGGCGGATGATCCTGACCCCTGGGCGAGGTCACTGACCGCAGACCACCGATACTGACCCGGGAGGGGGTCTCCGGCAGGACGGACACAAACACTTGCGCCCATCTATTGAGAAACTATACTCATGCATACATAAGCAGACAGTCTGGAAGCTCGCAACCTAAGACGGCCTTGTGAAAGACGCTACCTCATAAAGAGCTCTAAAGATAACCTACGACATGTTTTTCTTCATTACTTTGTATTACGATAATTTATTCCAGAAATTAGGATGGAGCTTTTTTTATATATTCATGCTCATTTGATCTCAATCTTGGAGTGTAAATGTTAGAGGAGCAGCAGAAAGTGTGAGAGAGAGAGTGAGTGTGATAAGGGTGAACGGCAGAAGTCAAATGAAGAGCTCAGCCTTTGAAAATGCCTATTTCTTTGAGCGTCTCTCTGATGGGGTCTGTGACGCAGCTCGCTCTCTGAGCCCACTCTCCACTGGAGTGCTGATAGGGGCCAGAGACGCAGCTCCACCTGTGAGCCCACTCTTGATTACAGTGCTGATAGGAGACAGTAGATGTGCTCTTATCTGCACACAGACACAACACCTGCTGCCTGACTGGATTGATTGCGGAGAGAAGAGGAGAGGAGTATTCATATTTCTATAGCGGCACTAGGTGAGGTTAACCTGTAATAACGGACACGGCATATCCCAAACCAAAATGATAAAGCTTAATAGGCTATGAAAAAGGCCACTTTTCATAAATCATCTTTTTTTTCAGTTTGGGGCCACTTTGGGTGAATCAAAATTACCATACTACAGTATATTCGTATGTTTGTATTATTGGTTCTCCAAATCATAGTAGTAGTTACAGACAGATTAATCTGACAATATTTGGATTTTAACTTCAACCGTCAACTATGCCTTATCAATGTACATTTTTGTATCTATGTCCAATATGTTATTGTAAATGTCTTATTCATATTATGTTAACCAATAAGCTTGAATTAGTTAATGCAATAGCTAACATAAAATAACATGAAAATGTTTTCCCAGTGGTGTTATCATTAACTAAAACTAATAAAACTTGTTGTTTTTGTAAAATAAAATAAAATAAAATAAAATAATTTAGTCACAACTAACCAAAATAAAACAAAGTTGTAAAACTTTGTTTTAATGTTTTAATGTTGTAAAATTTTACAACATTAATTTATTATCCTAATGTTAATTTTTACATATACGATTCTTTATGTATTTTTTAACAAACTGCATAAACATCGTGTTATGAACAATAGTATATTTATATATTTATAATGGTATATGTATTTAGTTATTAATTTTTAAAGGTAAAATAATGTATTATGAACAACAGTATATTTACATATAACAGTATATTATATTTATAATAGTGCATGTATGTTTTTATTTATAGACATTTTAAAGGTTTTTAGTAGTTTTCAGGCATAAATTACAACTGTATGCCATTGTGTAAAGAAATACACAGGATTGGAGCGACTTTCATGATTGGAGCTCTCAGATGAATGGACGTGGGGTGAATGGGCTGCTCTTTACCTTGTGTGCGGCACCGCCGTGGATGATGGACTTGATGAAGATGCCCAGGTCTTCCCCGGTCTCTCGGGACTTATTACCCTTCAGACTGACCCCTAGACCAGCTGAGCCGGAGTCACTCAAAGGAACTTCAAACATCAGCTGCTCTCGCCCGTCCTCCGAAAGCAGCAGACCTGATGGCTCTCCTTTCTGCAAATAACACACACACACACACTTAGGGCTGTATCTCAGTTGACTTTCAAAATCATGTGAATCTTAGCATTTATCCCAGTTCAACATCGTACCCCACTGCCTACAACTGCATTACTGCACATGTCATTTTTGCTTGCGTTTGCAAACTACGAGAAGAGTGGAAATTATTGTCAGTGGTAATCGACGGTATGTCACAGATGCTCGATAGAGTTTAACACTTATTGAACCTGGAACACTCCAATAAGATAATGGATGAAGTGATTTTCATCTAAATCTTGAGATGAATGAATATTAGCCTACCTTTAAGAGTTTAGGGCTCAGTCAGATTTTTTTATATTTTTGAAAGAAGTCGCTTATGCTCAGAAAGGCTGCATTTATGTGATCAAAAATACAGTAAAAACAGAAATACTATTACAATTTCAAATAACTGCTTTCTATATTAATACATTTAAAATGTAATGTATTCCTTTGATTCAAAGCTGAATTTTCAGCATCATTAATCCAGTCTTCAGTGTCACAGAAATCATTCTAATATACAGATTTGCTGCTCAAGAAACATTTCTTACTATTATTGATGTTGAAAACAGTTGCTTAATATTTTTGTGGAAACAGGTTAATTTTTTCAGGATTTGTTGATGAATAAAAACTTCAAAAGGACATTCAAAGAAAAAAAAAAAAAGAGAGATTTTAGAAATGGATCCCAGTTCAAATAAAGCCAGATGTACCGAGTGGATGAGGAAGGAATAATGATGGATGAATATATAAAGCAGGGTTAGGACAGAATTAATGCATGTCTAATGGAAAGGCAGGAAAACACGTTGGGGGTCATTTGATTTGAACGTGAAAGAGTGAGATCATGAGAACGTGCCAGTTCAAAAGGAAACATAATAAGCTTTTGTCAGAGATTCATTTAGGAGGATGGGGGTTGGGGAACGACATCGTTTTAGACTAATAACTCATTATTGAGCATACTTACGCACACACACTCACAACTACCCACACATTTCACTTCTCTCTTTGCTTGCTTTGGCTTCAAAATATCATATCAAAGAGACCAAGGGTGTCAGTGCCATGGTCTTTGACCTTTTCTCCACATCATTTCCTTCTTCTCGCCACTATCGCATCAATAAAACATGGCAAAATAGCCTAGAATAAAGTGCGATGGCTAAACGTGACCGACATCGTTCTGGAAACCACATTAAGCAACAGCATTAGCCTGTTGGTAAGCTCCTGTGGAAATGGGCCAGGAAGTAAAAGAAACAAAAATGACTTTGTAGGAACACAAAGTTGGGCAAAAAGCATTAAGCAAGAGCTAACGATGAAAAATAGGAGGGCCAATGGGGCAAAGCTTCAAGTAGTCCTTTTAGCCCATCCTCTTACTGATGATAATGTGTCGTACATGGCCTGAGGCGGACAACAAATCAGAGTTTTAGCACACAATAAAAGGCCTGTTTGTAAGTGAGGTCAAACTTTGGTCCCAGCGAGAATATCAGATTGTCTGAGATGCCGCTCTGGTGGTCCTATCAACACTCCAGGCCCAGACTTCACATGAAGACCTCCTGAGGGCAAATACACACTCACATGCTCTCACAGACACAATATGATAGACTGTTTTAACTAAAGTACATGAGTAAAAGCTGGCAAAAAAGGTCAGTGGCACTGGAATGTAAAAAAAGAATCCGCGTCAGGAATACGTGGAGAAAGATAAACAGCTTTGACTTGACAGATAAAAACAGGCCTATGGGCAATGCAAATAAAAACATATTTGGGCGCTTGCAACTATTTTAATATTAGTATTAGTAATTATCATTCATATTAACTGCAATTATTATTATTATTATTATTAATCATTATTAATATCAAAACATTATACTTAAAGGAACACTCCACTATTTTTGAAAATAGGCTCATTTTCCAACTCCCCTAGAGTTAAACAGTTGAGTTTTACCGTTTTCGAATCCATTCAGCCGATCTCCGGGTCTGGCGGTAGCACTTTTAGCTGCAGCTTAGCATAGATCATTGAATCTGATTAGACCGTTAGCATCTCGCTCAAAAAAGACCAAAGAGTTTCTATATTTTTCCTATTTAAAACTGGACTCTTCTGTAGTTACATCGTGTACTAAGACCGACGGAAAATGAAAAGTTGCGATTTTCTAGGCCGATATGGAAATATATGAAATATAGAGTATATATGCAACTACACAAACTTAGTGCCGGTCAAGTTGGAAGTTACCTAACTGGGGACTATTTTTAGGCGCTGCGTAATATCATTGCGCCTGCTGCACCCATGGTACGGCAGCACAAACTGTTTAACTCTAGGGGAGTTGGAAAATGAGCCTATTTTCGACCCGGAGATCGGCTGAATGGATTCGAAAACGGTAAAACTTAACCGAAATGAGCCTATTTTCAAAAATAGTGGAGTGTTCCTTTAATATTAATAGGTTATATATTATAGAAATAGCAATTAACAACTGTATTAATAACAATTAACGTCAATATTAAATAATATTAATATCACTTATTAATATCATTGTCAATTGAAAAGTATTAATAAATTAGTATTAACTGATAATATTATTAAGTAATAATATTAATAGGATATTACATATTACACTAATAGGAATTATTTCAGTATAAAGAGCATTTAATATTGATCAATTGATAATATTAATAATTTTTTAATTAATATTAATACTACTTAATATGCACTAACTATAATGTTATACATAATTAATATTAACAGTAACTAACATTACTATTATTTCTTATTTTTCTTCAAATAATAATAATAATAATAATAATATCAAAATGAATACCTAATAGGAGTAAACATTATTAAAATCAATGCTAATAATTAATATGAATATAGGATAAAATATATTATACTACTGGGACATATTAACATTAGAGATAATTAACTAATAATATTAACATTAATAAATGTTATCAATATTAATATTACTAATTAATAATGACATTATATAAAAATTACATAGGGAAGCCTGTTTCTGTCACTGTCAAAAAAAAAAGGTTATTGCAACTTTTTATCTTACATTAGATTTTTTCTAAGAATCTCATGATGTAAACTCACAATTCCGAGTTCCGAGGTACAATTCTGAGGGGGAAAAAAATACAATTGCGAGTTTATATCTTAATTCTGACTTTATAACCCACAATTACATATTATAAAGTCAGAATTGTGAGATGTAAATTCGCAACTGGGTGGAAAAAATTCAGAATAATCAGTCGCAATTACCTTTTTTTATTTTATTTAGTGGTGGAAACAAGCTTCCATACAGGCAAAACTGATACTTCAATGAAACATAACATTGTTATCCGGGAAGCCTTTTTCTGTCATTTTAAAAAAAAAAAGGTTATTGCAACTTTTTATCTTACATTAGATTTTTTCTAAGAATCTCATGATGTAAACTCACAATTCCGAGTTCCGAGGTACAATTCTGAGGGGGAAAAAAATACTATTTTCTTTCAATTGCGAGTTTATATCTTAATTCTGACTTTATAACCCACAATTACGTATTATAAAGTCAGAATTGTGAGATGTAAATTCGCAACTGGGTGGAAAAAATTCAGAATAAGCAGTCGCAATTACCTTTTTTAATTTTATTTAGTGGTGGAAACAAGCTTCCATACAGGCAAAACTGATACTTCAATGAAACATAACATTGTTATCCTGATCATTTTCCATTTTATAATAGTTGAGCAACAAATACCCTCTTCCTCTTCTTCTGGAAGCAGTCCTATAATACCCTACCAAATTCACAAAGAAAAAAGCTGCAACACAAAACCCAAACTTTGATCAATTTACCGCACTAATCGAGAAAATGTAATGTGATTCACACAGCATTTTGAGAGGAAGTCTTTGTGTCATTTACACAAAAATAATGCATGGGAAATGTGTTTTGATGCCCCTGGCTAGAAGTCAATGCACCTTAACCCAGATACTGAACTAAATTAGTATTGATGTCAGAAGGCCGTTTGCTATTACATGAAAGCATCTACAGTTTTTATATTACGCACAGTTTTTTTTAAAAAGAAGTGGCCGTGACCCAAATAACAAATATAATTAAATGGGTCATGACAAAGCAGAACACATCCTGTGTGTAGGAAGAGGAATTATTATTAAGACCATCTCAAGGACATCTAAATGCTCCACCAGCCCTGTGACCGACCTCTCTTCCTGTGAGTACAACTGTGTGCAATGTGCTGTCTGACCCCTCCATCCTCACAGAAAACCTGTCTGAATCAAACACCAAACTCTACAGACCCTTCAGAGTCCACATTATGATCGTAAATTGGTTACAAAAATACATATTCCGCTTTTACAGCAAACTTCCTGTGAGAATATCACATTACAGTGGTGATATTAGATAGACTAAAGAGTGGACTTTAGATCATTTATCTTAAATATAAGTGTACCTTGTCAAGTGAAACACCACAAAAATCACTAAATATAGACCATTTATTATTATATTAAAGACATTTTTGCTGTGCACGCTGGAAAGATCTAAAAGCATGTCTAGTGGGCACAAAAAAGAAAAATCTTACATTACAATTTAATTTGATGTTTGGTTGATTTATTGCTACTGGCTATCAGATATAATTAATATGTTGCTGCAGACATTAATTCCACCTACTGCATTCATTTACCCTCACAGTACATGACAAATTGATGCCAAATCCAGTCAGCTTATCTTTAATGCAATGGCGATATTTAGACATTTACAGTTTGCCAAAGCAATCTCATTAATATACATTTACACGACAAGCCCACAGATTCTTGCATTTGTCTGATAATTGAAAACTCATTTCTACACAACAATTCAAAAGAAAAATATGCGAATCCACCAGAAGTTTATGAAATACTTATATCTATTTAAAAATAAATGTATATATTCCAATGTCTATTTTTTATTTATTAATTGTTAATTAAGTAGTAATGATATTAATAACATTTATTTTTTTATAAATAAATAAAAGTGTCACTTAATATTAACTGCTACTAATACTAAAACCAATAATACTATTAGTATTATATGTTACAGCCTATTAAAATGAATTATTAACGTCATTATTAATCATGTTTATTCATATTTATCATTAGTACTGACATTAATAATACATATTAATAATAATATTGGTTAACATTAATTAATACTTATCAACAGATACAGCAATAAAGTGGTATTAGCATTAATTACATTTCTTAATATTACCTTTTAATATTGATATTGATAGCTATTAATACAAATAGGCATTCCTATTCGTATAATTAGTACACATTTACATCTATATTTCAATAATTATTTTATTATCTCATTGTTCGCCTCATTGGCTAATAATCTAGTAACACTAAATAATAATCATAATAATCAATCATAATAATAATAAAATTTGCCATGTTTTTTGGGCATGTGCCACGGTTTTCTTTCAAGTACTTCAAGTGGCCGATCAATTATCTAGACCAGCTTGAACCAGTTAAGGACCATCCTGTGCCAGTTAGAAACCAGCTAAACACCGTAAGATGGTTTTAGCTGGATTTTCCAGCAGGGCCGGACGTTTCGGCGACACCAACTTTCGCACATCCAGGATGTCCCGTCACCGTGACCAGATCCCAAAGGGCTTCAGTCAGAAAAACAAGACTTTAACTCTGTCAACGATCTCTAAACACGAATCACGCAGACTGATCCATCACACAGAAGGACACCATGTAGCTGCTAACAGGATGGACATTTATGGTGCAAGCTAGCAAGCTAGTTTCCTGTCCAAAGGTCTGTTGGATTCTAGCAGACTCTTATAAAAGATGCTTTATTTTTGCTAATGGCTGATCATTAGCCAAATCTGCTCTTTGGGAATTAAGATGGTATATTTTGTGCTGACAGTGGGTGGTAAAAGAAACTGACGAATACTGTATGAAGGTGGGTGTTTATGGAGAGTATTTCAGGTTTTGATACATTCATTGGTTGGAATGAAATATAAATACACACACACACACACTCACACTCATATCCTCTAAAAAGGCAGATGGTGAAATCTACTCAACACTGTCATTATATCTTTTCATACTCTTCCATTCTCTAAAAAATATTTCTCCCGAGTGTGTCATTTTTCCTTTTGCCTGCCGTCGCATTTCTGCCGTAATTTCTAAGCAGTGGCACAGCTAACCCACTTTGAATTTGAATAGGGTGGAAAAATGGAGGAGGTTTTTCTCTGTGAATAGATACTGCAGTGCAGCTCTTTATGACGTTTTTTTGTCCCTAACGAGAATTAATGGTCCAATAATAGTCAGTGTCAATGACATACAGCTGCTCTTCTTGAACAGATCTGGGACAGCAAAGATTTAACAAAGTACAAAGCAGCTAAATCCATAAATACACCCCAAATTTAACCATGCACAAGTTTTAATTATGCAATGTAACACACAATGTAATAAAAATAATTAAATGATAATAATTAATATATTACCAAAATGAAATATATTATTACTTGTATTTCTTTTTCAAATTCAATATATATTATAAAATAAAAAACAATAAAATAACAATGATAATATTATATATAAGGCTCTAGGGAATTTGATTAATAGAGAAGTTCTGGCCTGATATGTACAATCTTACCCATCAAAAACCTCATTGAGGAAGTAACGCATGGGAGAAATGACTGTTTGTAACAATGATTATGAATTGTTTGGCAGCCCTCACATAACACAGGCACGTACACATGTGTGTAGGTGACCCGTCTAAACCCAAGGCCTTTGATGAGCAGACACTACAGTGCAAATGAACTGAGGATAGACAGAGACACAATGAAGGGATGTGGTCTTTCTTCCTGTGATGAGGGATCCAGGGGTGCCACAATAGCAGTTTTACTCATTGTTTGGATTCTAATGAGGGTCTGATGTTTAGAAGAAAAATAGAGATGCTTTGAAAGGGGTCAGCGATCAACACGCACCGCGTGTAACATCTGGGAGAGGAGATGGACCAGCGTTGGCCCGAGGCTTCCTGTTAAACCGCCGTGTCGTGTGCACAACTTCCTGTCACACGCTGATTCGACACTTTCAATGTTAAGGAGGGCACTGCTGGGGTTCTGTAAGGTTATCTGAATAGCCATAAAAGTGCTAGAATGTATGTCTACAGTATGAGACTTTTTGGCCCATTTCATTATCCGTTGGCTTAAAAAAAAAAAAAAAGTCTAAATGATTGGAAAAGGAGTAGTTTGAGGTACTATTAATTTTTAAAACACAAATAGTATATGACAAGTTACAAATAATTATAAATAAATAAATATTTACATCCATATATATTAGATTATAGATATATTAGGGCTGTCAGTCGATTAAAACTTTTAATCTAATTAATGACATGATGTTTCGATTAATTATTCTAATTAATCGCAAAATAAATTTGACTGTGAAATAACCCACAAAAGATTATTTAAAGATATTTTTGTGTTAAATGAGAAAGTATCAAGTAGAGATTACAATAAACAATATGAGGGACGGGAGAGTAAATGATTAAATTTTGAGTTAACTATCCCTTAAATGTTTTTATTATTATTATTATTATTATTAAATTATACTCTAAATAAGAAACTAAATCTGCCAGCAGGTGGCGGTAAATGTAATTCATTCGATTCGTTCAAACGGCTGATTCATTCAGGAATTAAGTAAATGGGTTGTTTATGAATGGGCCTTTGAATCATTGATTCACACGATTCGTTCAAAACGTGGATTCATTCAGAAACTAAACACAGCTGTGCTGCTCGGAGACGCACAACAATTCTGCTATGGCTTTAAATGTAATATATTCTTTGCAAAATTGAGCAAAACCACATAATATTGTGTTTAAAATATAACACAATATCAACTTCTTATTTACTGAACTGTTGTATAAAATCACATTTAAACTTGTGATATTCGGGACAAAATCAGCACTCTTGTAATAGCCTACTGCTCTCCCTGCTC
>NW_015623473.1:70351-85364 GCF_001515625.1 Sinocyclocheilus rhinocerous | reverse complement strand
TTTAAAATATAACACAATATCAACTTCTTATTTACTGAACTGTTGTATAAAATCACATTTAAACTTGTGATATTCGGGACAAAATCAGCACTCTTGTAATAGCCTACTGCTCTCCCTGCTCGTGTGATATCGTATGATATAAAAATGAGACAAAAACACATACAGGGGCATTTTTGTACCAGTATCTTGAATTTTAGGGCATAACTGCATTTATGGAGTTGTTGCCCTGCATCATATTTGTCAACAGTCAACTATATGAAATGTAAGACGATGTACAGATCTGGGGGTGGGGCCGGTGCATTAACTGCGTTAAAATATTTTAATTGCGTTATTTTTTTATAACGAATTAATTAAGTTAATGCATTAAACTGACAGCCCTAATATATATATATACACACATACTGTACACACAGTGGTGGCCAAAATTGTTAGAACACCTGACAGATATGAAAATATTGACCTTTTTGCCTCCAAAACTTTCATAATGTTCATGAAACATGCAGATGGTTTCTGAGCACAACAAATATCAGATGAAGTGAGTCATACTGTTTTTATCCACTTTTAACTTTAATATTTGGTATGTCCACCTTTTGCAGCAATTACAGCAGCACATCTCCCAGTTTATTTTCGCCCCAAATTTGCTCGACGGGGTTGAGGCCCGGGCTTTGAGGGGGCCAGTCCATCATTTTCAATGTTCCAGCAGATTCCTTCCGTCGCAGGTAGTTCCGGCAATAGTTCGTTTTATGGGTATTGTAATGGCCAATTAAACAAAAACAACTGAAACCTCTTTAATATGCCAAGTGTTCTAACAATTTTGGCCACCACTGTATAATTTAAGGTACTGTTCATTTTTGTTACACTCTGAAGTTTAGCAATAGTCTTACCAGTTCTCTGGGCAAAAACTCCTCTTGTCTTCCGACTACCAGAGACACAGTTTCTCCCAGTTTGGTGCTCCGGAGCATAGCCACCAGCTCCTCTTGTGTGCGTCCTGTGATGTCCACTCCATTTACCTAGAGAAAGAGAGAAAGCTATTTCCTGTAACCATCAAAACGGAGAGCAAAATTTCCATTTACACTGTGCCGAGATGGCAAACATGTCAGTGTTAATTCCATCTCACGGCCAGGTGCAATACAAGAGAGACAATTGGCCTAATTACATCAAGGATGCATTAAGCCTTCTGAAACAATATCTTTAAATTGCATTAAAACAATACCTTTTAATTGCATGACTGGCGGGAGAGAAATAGCATAATTTTATGTCCTATAAATAAGCTGTGATTTTGCATTTTCCAGGTTGTGCTCTCGTGACTGCATTGACGCAGGATGCATGTAATACCTCCAGGATACGGTCTCCGGACTTGAGCCGCCCATCTTTAACAGCAGCTCCACGGGGCAGGATGCTCTTGACCATAATGGGTCCTGGACCATGAAGGGACGAGTCTCTGGTTACCACGGTGAATCCGAGGCCCTCCGTACCTGCAGACAGAGGAAGGCCAGAAACATTAAGTATGTATTTAATGACCCAGTGAACCAGAAAACCAGACAAATGGTTCTTTGCCGTTTTCACAAATTCTTGCCGTTTTCACCAGTGTGTTGTATACTCAGCCGTGTGGAAAACAAAAGCTAGACTAACGTCTGAAAATATTTTACCCCGTCGTATGATGTAAAATAACATTCTTCTAAGGTTCCGGTCACCAAAAAAGTGTGTTTGCATTTACACCCCCAATTACACTCACTAAGGTGTCAAATAAAATATAGGAGATATTTAAGACATGTTGAAAAAGTACATAACTGTTCCACTAAAATTCCTTCAACAGTGTCCTGAAGACTTGCTAACATCCTAAGGATCTAGTTACAGTAAGGAATACTGCCCTGGATTTTCACCTTAGTACTATTCATACCAAGTGAACGGATCGTTTTCGTCATGCAATGAGAAAATTTCACCAACAAAGGTGTGAATGTCAACAGATATGAAGTTGAATCTGGAAATTTGGAAAGGTCTGCCAAAGAAAACTGCAAATGAAAGTTCCTTTTAAAATACTTCTCAGAATCAAAATTCTAATCTTTGAATTCAATTTGGCATTCTTCAAAACAATTGAAAATTTGACATTGATTTTGAAAATTAGAATTTTTGAGGCTTTGTTCTCTAAATTGTAACTGGCACGAAAGAAACCTCAGTGCACTTTTTTTCCAATATTATAGCATTGTTTTCTATATCTATTACTAGTAAATTTCATAAAAGCCAATGTCAGTAGAGTGTCACTATTATGACCAAAATCTGCTTTAGAAATTACGGACTATGAATATGGGTTTTCCAAAAGCAGATACTGATGTCTAGAGAGCAATATGGTGGAAATGATGCCAAGAACACATATATTAAATTTAATGATAGCATACAAGGAGCAGTTCCCTGTTATGACCCTCATAGATCTTTACATACTGCATCAAGCTCATCTGATCCAAGATCAGGTCAAAAGGTCAGCGGTACGCTGATGATAGCTTTCAAGCACTCTGGACTGATAACCTGTGTTTAAGCTGTCAGTTTCTCTGCAGAGGTTTGAACACCTCCGTCTCCACCCCTGCACGTTGATAAATGTTTCCTTGCGGGGATTAGACAGCTCTGCACTTTAATTTCACACATGAACACATCTACAGGAGAGTAGAGATGCAGAGAGCAGGATACAGGATGTGGAAAGAGAGAGAGAGAGATGGTGTGAAAGGAGCGATAGAAACAATGAAAAGGGTGTGGTCTGAAAAAAAAGTGATTAGAGGAAGTTGAAGCACTGGATGAAGGGAAGCTGAAAAGAGATGGAAGAGCGAATATCACAGAAACATGTCAGGGTCACATTTCACCCAAAAATCACTAGGGAGAAAAAAAAAATTTATATATATTTTTTATTTTTGTAATGCAGAAACATTAATATTTAGTTTATATTAATGACATATGTTTTACATTTATTTGTGTATTTATTGCATAGATATGTACTGTATATGGGTCAAAGACGTTAAGATGTCCGCATCAAAATAAATTTACAAAAGTGATTTTATGTCCATAGAAACACATTAAATGTAAGTAAAGTGTCTACTTTTAAGGTTTCAAATTAGTTTTTGAAGGATAAAATGTCAAAATTTGGTTGAAATAATGTTACATTGTCATTCAGTGTAACACAATATTTATGTAAAAATTCAAACAACATGCTTATTCTGACGTGTACATATTAAAATATATAAAAGAATAAGGGAGCATATTACATTTTATTGTGTTTTAACTGAGTAAAAAAATTCTTACTGACAAATGGGCAAAACCTAGGATAGTGGCAAATTTTAAAAAATGTAAAATTACAACTAATTAGTATTTGGGGTGAAAGTAATTTTACTTAAAGTATTTTAATGTCATAAATTGATTTTTGTTGTGAATATGCCTGACAAGATTGTTAAACTGAATGACATTTTAGTGGGTCTCTTCTGTAAATCAGGGAAAAATGTATGATATTTATTTTTTGCTCAGAAAAGCAAAAACAAAATTGCAATTAAATTAAACAGAAAACTTTTTTTTTAATTTGGGAAAACAACAATAATTTAAAGCAGTATTACACTTATTGTTTTTATGCTTAAACCCGTTTTCGTCTTTGACCTATATTTTAATATTCATTGCATAAATATTCATATTTTTATTTATACTGTATTAAATTATTTTGATATTTATTAAATTAAAATTAATATTTATTTTTAGAATTTATTGTATAAGAAAATAAATATTCCAATTAGAATCTTTACACTTTAGATCATAATTTTTTTACCATTTAAAAAAACTAGTAAAAACATGGTATTACAATAATTTATTTTTATTTATTTATTTTTTGTAAAATTAGCATAAATTAAAGGTAGTTACCAAATAGATATATAAACATGCATCTTTAACAGAATACTATTATTTTATTGTACTGCTACTGGTATTGGACAGTAAAGCAAATTATATTTTCTTACATTAATGATAATTTGGGGAAAATATACATATTTGTCATGAAATGTCACAATGAAAGGATGACATTTGCATGAGAAAAATTTAATATATTTATATATAATATATCCTTATATATACATACACATACATACATATATATTTTTTTTTATTTTATTTTTTTTTATTTTGGGCTGAAATATGACCTGGACATGTCATTGACAGGTTTCATAAGATTCACCCAGGAACACAGTAAGAGAAGAAATAAAAAAAGAGGCTTAAAGAATCATGCTAAGAAAGCGATTCCCTCTAGTCTCTCGTCTGCAGGGACACGTGTGATTACTGAAGCCGAGAATTGCTCTGTCTCTCGCTCACACACACTTGAGGGAGAGATGTCATAGAGGAGAGCGGCTTATTCAGCATACTAAAGATGGCAAATGATGAAATCTCGAGTCCCAGAAGAGCACCTGACATTAAAGTTTTAAACAATAGCAGCTGTCAATCACATGAGAGGAGCGACAAAGACAGGGAGGAGAGGAAAAAAGGGAGAAGAACAAGTACAGACGTTGCTATGCAGCAGTTTTGACATGGGTCAAATCGCAGGGCTCATGACGGCACCTTCTGGTCAACTGAACAGAGTTTCTACTATTCAAACTTTAAAACAACATGAAATGACATTCGCAACCCATTTTATGTGCATAATGTGATATAATTTTTGAGCAAAAACTTTTTTTAATTCAATGGGTACTGATCTGATTTCACATCCAGCTTACCTTTCTTCAAATCGATCTTCATTTCCTTCGCAGACTTTTTGTTGATCATATTAACCAGCGTGACGAGGGCCGGGGTCTTTTTGGGGGTGGGGCTCTCGCTGCCATCTTTCAGGGTAGGTGACGCACTGACTGGAGGAGAAGGCGTGGCTCTGTGATGATCCGTTTGAACGGGGGTGTGTCTTGAAGGCTGAAGCTCCTCCTCTTTTTGGGGTGGGGTCTGTGATGCAGGAGGCTCTGGAGACGGCGTCGATGTATTGCTCGGAGTGAGCTTATGAACCAAGAAAGGACTCTTGACTTTAGGGACCGCAGGGTTTGGTTCGGTGTTGTTGAAAAGCTGCCCGATGAGGCTCTTTTCATAGAGGAGCCTGTTGGCGACAGGAAGCACCTCCAAACGTATGGTGGGCAAGGACATGGCTTGGCGAAACACTTCTTGAGACCTAAAACATCAAGAGTGAAAACATGTCTTAAGGTCTCTGTCCGAATTTTTCATCCAAAATTTTTGCACGTTGAAAAATAAATACGACCTTACGTTGTGTCAATCACGTTTACACACTGCCTCTGAAACTTTCGTCCGTCATAAAAAAATTCGGACCAGGTTCGATTTTCTGCGTTTTCGCATCCTTGGCAAGCATTTTGATAGGAAAGGATGACGAATACGAAAAAAACGGAAAAACGCATACGAAAATTACGGAATCAGTGTGCAAGGACCTTTACTGTTCTGTAATGCATATTTGTAGATAACATGAATTCATGCCTCCTTCATTACCACCATTCAAGGACTTCCAGTGGGAATCACTTCTCAACACTTCCATCTTACTACATAAGATCAGCCTGGAATTTACCAGACCAGTGTGATTGTGTTAAAATAATACACCAAGAAAGGTTGTGCATTACAGATTTTACAGTTCACAATAAGATCATTAAGATGCATTTAGCAAAAAAAAAAAAAAATGTGAAAATAAATAGAAATTCAATAGGGTGAATTTCCATTTCATGTCGACTTCAACATGAGTAATTTTGTAAATAATTTGTAAAATAAATAACATAAATGTTGTCACTTTTGATGATACTAACAAATAAAATTAAACTTTTTTTTTGCCCATCTATATGGTGATTATTGGTACCAATCAACAATGATCAAACATTGTTATATATGCGAAGTACTGTCATTTTAATTTGGAATTTAAATGGATTTTAGTAAGGACAGATGCCAAATTTTAGACAACACAATTGAAAATGAAGGAATTTCTGATTAGTTGCCCCTCACGGTCCAATTTTCATTTGCATAAAATTAAATATGGCACTACACTAATGACATTCAATTGATATACGGCTACATTTGCATAAATCATATTTTACAATGACTTCACGTGGTTAATCCAATCAGACTTTTTATTTTATAAAAACCTATAAAATGGATAGCATTACTAACAGCAGATGTCATTTGACACAATTCAAGCCGTGTTAAATGTGTCAAACTAAACTTTTGGTGGTGCATTACAGATTTTACCACAGTTGAGTGTCTTGTTCCTAATGGTGTAAAACATAGTTTAACAAAAATACACTGGAACTATGCCGACTTCAACCATAGTGAAATCACTAGAACTGAATCTCTCTACTTTAAATTGTTCGTGAAATCAACAACGTAAATTCTGATGCTTCATTCGCGGTTTTACAACTATACACACACAAATTTGTTCAGCTTGTAAATCACTAATTAGGCTCAATGCAACACATAAGCTAACGCTTTTAATGCTGACGATAGAAATATGATACATTTATTAGTACTAATAATCAAAACAATTCTTACACCAAGACAACAGTTTTTTTTTAGAGGGTCTGTATCCATCTGGAGCTCAACAGGGCGCACAGGCCCCAACAACAGGAAGCATGTCAGCGTCCACCCAGGGAGGACTTCCTGTCATGCAGCACGTGTGTGTCCTTGCCCTGAGCACTTAACTTTTGGCCTGTTCATCCAGCCTGAAAGAGCCATTCTCCTAGCTACTTCCTGTAAGTGTGTGAGTGCGTGTTTATGGACGAACATGAATGGGACACTGTTGACTAATAAATTTGATATTATGAAAGCGAAACTACTAAGTAATGCACACATGCCCTAGACAGTGTTTATAAATGTGACATAAGGTAATGCTACTCCTTTATAGAGTGAAACATATTTTTTTTTATTTAAATTTACTTAAGTTAGACCAGTAGTCAACTGATATTACTTTAATGTAATGGCCAATGCTGAAAAATAAAATAAATCATTAAAAAAAATAAAAAATGTGTGTGTGTGTGTGTTGAATAAAATGGCCAAAACTAAACGGAACAAAACAAAACAAAAAACAATAAAACAAAACAAAATCCAAAGTGGGAAAACATAAAAAAGAAAGTTTAATTATAGTACATGATGGCTGCAATATAACAAAGAGTGAAAAATTTAAGGGGGTCTGAATACTTTCCGTACCCACTGTATAATATAATTATATCATATATGTTGTATAAAATGACCAATGGATAAAATAAAACAAAACAAAATAATTTGAAATGAAATGAAATGAAATAAAATAAAAGATTCAAACATAAAAAAGCCCAATTTAATTACGGTAAATCACACGTACTGATCAACTTGTCACATAATGGTGGATGCTGACATAAAATACCAAGTGAATTTTCATTTTTTGGTGAATGATCCCTTTAAACTCACGCTGCTAGATTGTCAGCTGTATAAAAGTTTTGTTTTTTTTCTAAACAACAAAGTCTACAAACTAAAAGTTAATACCTGAAAATCCAACAGCAGAATTTGTATAGTGCATCTCATGGTCCATTATCAATGCAAGTGTGTAAAGATGCCATGAATCTGTCTGTGTCTCTGTCTGTCTGTCTGTGTGTGTGTGTGTGTGTGTGTGTGTGTGTGTGTGTGTGTGTTTTACCTTCCACTCAGTGAGGAACAGTGTGATATGACTTTGATGCCCAGAGGCCCGAAGTCTCCAGAAATCTCCACCGTCCGCGTGAGGCTGCTGCAGTAAGAAAAGCACAACAGTCACGGTGGTTAGTTGCATTTTTCTTGGCAGAAAAAAAGGAAAACGACTTCCACAGACTGAAAAATATATTTTGGAAGTGAAAACTTTCAGCGGAATGCAATTACATCAGCAGAACAACAGTCACACGTCAAAATGGCAAGCCAAAAAATCATTACGGTGGGAACTGTCTTGGATATCAATGGAGTGCTCCTCCTGTCACCTGCATCATTTCCTAGAGCTCTCGAAGTGTGTGTAACGCTATAGTGTTCAATGACACTCCTCTGACCTTACGCTTACATTGAAACTAGGGTTGGGCGATGTCTACAAAATGGGGGGGGTGTGTACCTGAAGCGTGAATTCTTATAAGGCACGGAAAACAAATAACGATTCCTAACACCGTGTCTACACCGGATGCGAGTGGCACAGCAAAATACTATAGAACCACTGATCTATAATAGAGATTCATATATAGATCAGTGAACTTATTATAATCAGTAATCTACACTGGATGTGGAGCGGTGCGACACGACAAATCCCCTACAGTAAACTGCTGCCGCATTCTATTTATGACGTGCTGACATAAATTTCAAATGATTTTCAGAGGTCACTTTGTCGCGTCCAGTGTAGACAAACTTTAGCTGATGCGGCACGGTGCGGCGTGACATGATAACTGTCGCGTCCAGTGTAGACACGGTGTAACGGTTGCCTGTTACATTACTCCATAGTATAAACATAGTACGTGCGATCGCGAATCTCGAAAGTGAAAGTGAAACTAAAAAGCCATCATGCATTCAAAAGAAGTTTTAATGCCAGGTATAATAGCAGCTCCCTGATGCCTGAAATATATGTAGGATAATTACCCAATGATATAACAGCGAGGGAAAATATTGAAATATATATTTTCCTCCCATCACGTATTTATTCCCTTTAGGGGTTCCGTATGCATGTCATTTTCTTTCCGAATACGGTATTGGGATGCGGCGGATTGCAAGGGGTCGAGGGGGGTTATCACGATGCCGGCTCAACATCGTGATGTCTATCAGCCATCGGCGATGGATGATGGCATCGTCTATCGGCCCAACCCTAATTGAGAAACAAACAAATACACACAGTATACACTAAATTTTGTAAATTTGAGTGCCGTTTGCCCATGCAAACCCCATTACAACAATATTATGCCATTTTAAGTGTTTGCTACGTGGTTGCAAGGGTGTTGTGGGTGGCCTAATTAATGCTAAGGTGTTTTTGGAGGAAAGAGTAAAATTTCACAATCAAAGTATACAGGTTTTCACCCATGTATTGTCTGCCAGTCAAAAAAATTGGATTGCAAGAATACATACATACATATATACAGTACATGCATAAATACATAAATACACACAAGTACTTGACAATGCAGAAGCACACAGATAAATGTGAAAATTAGAAAGAAATTTAAAAAATAAAAATAAAATAAAAGATTGGAAGTGGTAAAACTTTAAAAATGTCCAATTTAATTATAGCAAAGGAAATGTACTGTTAAACTGATATTGTTTTAAATAAAATCAAATAAAATCAAATAAAATATAAAATAAAATAAAAATTCCAAGTGGATAAGTAAATAAATACATACATACATACATGCATACGCACATACGTACATACACACAAACAAAAATAATTAATAATAAGGAAGAATACATATGAATGTATGTGATTGAGAAAGAAATTTAAAACAAATAAAAAAGAATTAAAAAAAATAAAATAAAATAAATACTTCAAGTGGGTAAATAAATAATTAAACAAATACACAAATACACAGACACACACACAAACAAAAGTACACAGACAAATTAAAACATATTTAAAACATAGAAAAAAAACCTTGAACTAAACCAAAAACCTGTTTTATCAGTTTAATGGCACAATCATTTTGAGCATTTACCCTCATACTTGATGTTTGGTACTGCCACAGTAACGCAATAATGCATGCAAGTATATGAAACACATGTTTGCAATGCATTGAACCAGCATCCGCATCCGTGTACTTGTGAATAGTATGTTTCTGGCCTACAGCAGTCAGTGCATTTAAATCACAAACCCACACACAAAAGCTAAAGTATTCACCAGCTACTTTGTACTCTTGTCAACACACACTGCAAATCCATTTGCTGTTTATGTCCTGCGGGACGACATTAATGACCAAGCAAATGAGCCGAAAGCCAGCGGAGTCACTGCCATTCAGTGAGTCTGAGATGAGAGCCGAAGGCAAAGGTGCCTACCTGCATCTCTCATCACAATAAAGACAGAACAGAGGAGAGGAGGAGATGACAGAGAGAAAGAGAGAGAGAGAGAGAGAGAGAGAGAGAGAGAGAGAGAGAGAGAGAGAGGGGGGGATGGATGTGAGCTCCTCAATCTTTGTCAGAAAAAAAGAGGCTTTTCTGGAAGATTCAGACAAGCTAGACAAATCACAGTTACTTACTAACCGAAACTTTTTTATTTGATTGTTTTTATTTACTTTATTTTATCATGATAGATAGACAGACAGACAGACGATGGATGGATGGACGGACGGACAGATGGATGGACAATAGATAGATAGATAGATGGATGGATGGACGGATGGACGGACGGACGGACAATAGATAGATAGATAGATAGATAGATATTTTTATTTATTTATTTATTTTTACTATTTTAAATATTATACTTTTACTATTATAAATTCTATATTCTATAAATACCGTATTGTCCCAAATATAAGACAATATTTTTTTCTTGGAAATACATCTGAAAAAACGCGGTCGTCTTATATTCGGGCCAATACGGTACTAACCCTAAAAAGTAAAAAAGAAAAAGATTTGTCAATACCTGTCAGACAGGCCATTCCTGTAAGTGGGCGCAAAAATAAACTTCCATGTGACTTTCTGCTGGTCTAATTACAGATTATTGTCAATGTAACATTACGAAGCGCTGCCACATCTGGTAAATGGTAATGCAAACTACCAACTCACACAAACAAACTCAACCAACTAGTGAGATCAGGCATTCTTCCGCACGGCTTGATCTGCAGAGTGCATCACCACAAAAATAAAACCTCTCCTACATTTGCATTCCTCCCAAAATAAAAACCCCTCTGCCAATTTGCATGTGCCCAGTGTGGCGCGGAGCGTCCATGAATTTACATGAATAAAAACTGAGACTGGCAGCAGCTCATCAGACAGATACAGAGCTTATTACTGCTCACACACCACAACAGCACGACACACCGAGAGAGTGTTTGTGTGCGCTGAGAAAAACACTTTCTCTGTTCCTGTGATCAACTTCAAGATAAAAGAGAAAAATATTTCATGAAATACTTTCTAGTCTCATACCACAATTCCACCAATTATCTGAAAAACAAATGAAAGAAATTTCACATGAATCATACACCCTCAGAAACTGACTGAACCTAAATTAGCTGTCTATGCCACTAATGTCTTGCTATTTCATATTTATGTTTATTTTTGTTTGTTTTTTTTGTTTTAGTTTTAGTTTTATCATATGCATTTTTCATTTTATTTTATTATTTTATTTTGTTATTTTATTTTATTTCATTTTATTTTATATTCATTTTCTTTTCTTTTCTTTATATGTTTTGTAAGGTGTTTGTTATTACTCTTGATTAAATTTGAACAAACTCGTATTACAGATTTACAGTATTTGTCTGGCTGATGATAAAACAGGCAAAAAAAATCTTGCAGATTTAGTTAGATATATTTAGTTTATATATATATTTTTTTTTTCAATATTTTTAATATTTGCATTTATTTTTTACTTTATTTTAGTTTGTTTTATTTTACTTTTTGTGGTGTTTTCTAATGTCTCTGCGATTACTCTTGCTTGAATATATATATATATACTATTGTGTCGGAGCTGCAGAGCTGTCAGATGCTTGATATTTTTCTTTTGGGGCCTGTTTGTCAGAAGAGCATCTCTTGTTATTTGGGAAATGTTTGAAATGAGAGAAGGCTGTAGCGACAGATTATAAATGAAAACACTTATTGAACTCTGCATGCAATCTGTCACGAGGCACTGACAGCCAGAGGTAAGCACTAAAGTGCCGTTTGAATCAAAGAGTGTTGCACTGGGACTAAAGTATCATACTTTTATCTGATCCTAATCTGAGGGTATAAGCCAACGTCTTGAGAGATAGAGATAGATATAGAGATATATAGAGAGAGAGAGAGAGAGAGAGAGAGAGAGAGAGAGAGAGAGGAACATTTCATTTTATTAACCATTTATTTTATTTTATATTTATTTATTTTTGTTGTGTTTTTTGTTTCTTTGTTTGTTTTTTAATATTTTTAATATTCATATTTTACTATTTACTTTGTCACTATTTTACTTTAGTTTATTGTAGTTTATTGTAATTTATTTATTTAGTGGTGTTTTCCAAGTTGTCTGTTATTACATTTTCTTACATTTGAACAAACTCATATTACATACTTATTACACAATATTTGCCTAATGGATGATAAAAGTAAAAAAAACTCCTATAAACGTACACTGAATGAGGCATCCGAACTAAAGCCAGAGACAAGAAATTTCTGTCACTGTTATTTATATTTTTTCTTTGGTAATATCATGTGTAAATCATACAAAAAAAGCTGTGACTGAGGCACCAAAGTACACACCATTCAATAATATTTTCCACAGTTTCTGTCCAGTGGAAATTTGTGAAGAGACATATTTCAATATTTGTTGGCTGAACAGTCAACTTGAATGCTCTACTATTCCCTCAAAGCTTCATTTTTATTTGTGTCAAATTAAATGGCATCTTATCGGACTTCACCCACAGCATCTACCCAACTTATCCAGCTGAAGAAAATGACTAGGCCTAAAAAGTTTAATAATAACTATATAGTAGGAATGGGAAGTGATTTTATCTCAGAGAATACAGAGAACATACATAAGCACTCTTATTAAAACGTGATTGAATCCCAGATGGACCTCAGGGGCTTCAGCTGAGGTGATGCAATACTGTATACCACTTCAATGTTTAATGAGCTGTAAAAGTGTGTGTGTGTGTGCATCAGTAATGCTGATTGACAGAAGCGGTGAAGAGAGGCGAGAGATAAACTCCATCCCTCTCTCAGGGAGAAGAGATGAGGTCACATGACCTGCGATAAGAGGAACGAATGGAGAAAACGTGACATATGTACGTCTCCCGTCCCGTGACTATGGCAACAAGTGTACATATTAAGACCGGG
This sequence comes from Sinocyclocheilus rhinocerous, assembly GCF_001515625.1. Classification (NCBI taxonomy): domain Eukaryota; kingdom Metazoa; phylum Chordata; class Actinopteri; order Cypriniformes; family Cyprinidae; genus Sinocyclocheilus; species Sinocyclocheilus rhinocerous. The sequence continues at coordinate 72,380 of NW_015623473.1, read as the reverse complement.
AACTTCGATATACACACATAAGCTCTTGTGCCGCTCTCGTACGTCTCAACGTGAAATCATCTATTGAAATCACAGTGCTCAGAAGAGCCAAACCTTCCAGGCTAAGATCAGTTCTGCTGTTTCCATTATTTCAGCTTGATAAGAATTTCAATAGGAAAAGCTGCTTCTAGATAAGCATTAAAAAGCTTGTTTAAGTATGTGACATTAAACCTGACTTTTAAACATGAATGAACAGTTGAAATAGTATACAGTTCAATGCTTTAAAAAAAGTGCTTTACAATCCTTAAACACTTGTTAAACGAGGCTCTTTTAAAAATAAATATCACATAATCAGTTGATCAGAATACATAAATAAAATTAATGCAAACTAAATTAAAATTTAAAGAATTTAATTAATTAATTAATTAATAAATCAACAATTGAACTATGAAAAATAAATATGTAAAATAAATGTAAGTAAATACACAGTAGTTAATAAATGTTAATATCTATGTATTTAAATATTTATAAAAAATAACAACATATAAATAAAGATATATAAAGATAAGTACATATAAAATGTGTCAACAAAGACCTCATGTCCACCCACATACACACAGAAATAACCTTAATCTGACAACAAAGAACCTTTCACAAAACAAAGATCCAAATTCATCTCAGTGCAGACTGCTGCTTGAAATGAATACTCAATTATTATTATTTCATACCCCCATTTTGAGTGTTTATACATAATCATACACTAAGCATACACGAACTCCCTCACCTTAAGTCGACTTGTGCAGTCCTGGAGTTTGGGATGTCCACCTTGGATTTGTCCATGGCTCCTCCCTTCACAGAGGTTGCATGACCGACACCCTGTCAACACAAATACACACTCACCATGACTTCAGTTACTCTACAGGACCCAAAACAACCACACCACGCTTCAGTGTCGCCTACTGAGCAGGACGCCGATAGTGTTGAACACAGTTGGCACTGAAATGCTATAACTGCGTCCTTGCCGTCTTTCTCTCGCTGTCCACCGTTCATTTCTTTTTAAGCGATTAATATCTCATCTGGAAACAGCAATCAAAACAGATAAAAGGCAAATGAAAAGAAAACAAACACAAAGATGAAGAAAAACAAAATGATGCACCATAAAAGGGAACGTCCACTTTCCTCACCGTGGAGCCGTCGCTAATGCTGGTCCACAATGCACCCTGTTCTCCACCCAAACATACACACACACAAACACATGGGACCCCCCCTCACGGGACGCAGAAAACACACAAAAAGTGACCTAGATAATCTGAGTAGAGAGCTATTATCCCCCCGTTAGGCCACATGCTCCTGAGGGCCACAGGGCCAGCAGAACCGGCGGGGCTATTGTTAATGTGCATCTCCCTCCTGTACTGAGTGCACACTGTACACATGAGGACGACAACCCAGAAATAGAGAGGCTTTAATGGAGAGAGGGTCGGATGCCATAATAGTTCTGAAAAGGGAAAGCAGACACATTCAAGCTTAAAAAGAAAAAAAAAACATTGATAATAATTAGATGTTTTCTTAAGCAGCAAGTTAACATATTAGAATGATTTCTGAAGGATTTTGTGACACTAAAGACGATGCTGAAAATTCAGCTTTTCATCACAGGCATAAATTACATTTTAAAATATATTAAAATACAAAAGAGTTCTTGCAAATTGTAATAACATTTCACAGTTTTTATTGTATTTTTGATCAAATAAATGCAGCTGTAGTGAGCTGTAATATATCATTTGTTGGTATTGGGTTATTAGTAACACAGCCAATTAAACTACAATCGATCAATTTGTAATATACAAAAAAATATTTATTGACAAATCTGTAAGGAGATACAAAATGCAAACAATGTGCATGCAACCTGAAAATGTAAATAATGTATGTAATGTGTGTGTGTTTGCGCATGTGTCTATATACAAAACATTACAAGACTTAAAATACAATATTTATTATTTTTTATAATAGTCACGATAATGAAACTGGCCACCACTGAAAATAAATAAATATG
>NW_015623473.1:64387-70049 GCF_001515625.1 Sinocyclocheilus rhinocerous | reverse complement strand
TTAGATTGTAAATGGCTATTAAAGGAGTTCCATAATGAATTACTATGGTTGTACCAAGTACAGTATTTTCCAAAAAATACATTGCACTAGGTCAAAATTGAGAGTTGAGATAAAAAGAAGTCGTAATAAGTCACATTGTATTATTACAATTAAATATAAATGTAAAATATTGGTTAATAAAACAAAACATACAACAAATTATTTCAATTTAACGGTATTCATAACAGAAATTACAAAAATACAATAGAAAACAAACATAAATTATAAATGTATTATAAACGCCAAGCCAACAATAATTTAAGCAAAACTGAAACTACAGATGTGTTGGAAATGCACTACACAAATAAACTTATAAATAAATGAACACCAACACAAATGTGTCACTTTCCACGTCTTGCTAGTTTGCTAGTTTCATTTGCTTGTTGTTTTGCCTTTTTTTGATTATTCTTTTGTTGTTATCATCTAAGGTTAAGCTGGCCTCTGACTAGGCACTGACTGTTTGAAAGAAATGTTGATCCAGGAACACGTCCTATTTATATAAATCATGTTGGTAATGTATCTGGAACTAGAGTCTCCAAGAATCCTTTACAAGCGTCACCTGATTCTTAAAGAGTGCTGAAGACGTCCTGCAGGAGGAAGTGGAATCTGCAGCGGTGGCACTGACAGAAGCAGATATTTATTTGGGTGCAGAGAGAATACGCATATATTTATGAATCCTCACCATCTCAAAATTGCTGTCGTTGATGTATTAGCATGCCCTCACCCTGTCATTGAGGAGTGCACCACAATGATTACTGTCACTCAGAGCCATCTGGGACGGATGTGTGCATGAGCCGTAATTTTGCAGACACCCTATTAATTCCTAACAACTGCCGTACACTTTCTTTTCCCGTTTGATGCTAATATTTTAGAGATATTGGACAGTTTTATGTATGTAGTCCTGATACACTCAGCAGTTTCCAAGAGCCTGAAAGCGGTACAATTTAGGAATTGTCACACTCAGAATTAAAATATACTGCGTTGGCTTTCTGTGTGATTCTGAAGCACTGAGAGTACATACAGCAAAATCCTAAACACTGTTCACTCATTTTGAAACTTACTCTGCCATTCAAAAGTTTAGTAAGACTCTGTAAGATTTTTAAATGGTTTTGAAAAAGTCTCTTATGCTCACCAAGGCTGTATTTAACCAGAAATACAATAAAAACAGACATATTATTACAATTTAAAATTGTTTGTATAAAAATATTTTGTGTGTGTGTGTGTGTGTGTGTATAAAGGTAAAACTTTAATACATATTTAATATTAAATATTTATTTTAATAAGTGGTTATTTTATTTATTTATTTAATGTAATTTACTTCAGTCGTCAGTGTCATGATCCTTTAGAAATCATTTTAATATGATGATTTGCTGCTCAAGAAACATTTATTATTATTATCAATGCTGAAAACAGTTGTGCTGCTGCCTAATATTTATTATGTAAACATTTTTTCAGGATTCTCTGATGAATAGAAAAAAGAACATTGTTTATTTGAAATAGAAATCTTCTGTAACACTATAAATGTCTTTCTTGTCACTTTAGATAAATGTAATGCATCTTCTCTAAATAAAAGTATTATTTTCTATTAGAAAAAAATGTTCCTGACTCCAAACTTTTGAGAGGTGGTATATATGCTGTCTAAATGTGAGAGCAAAAAAGAGCTGTTTAACAGATGACCTCAAACACAACGAATGAAAGAAAGATAGAGAGAGAGAGTAAAAGCTTTGTTGATGAAAACAATCATGGAAGAGAGTAAGATAACTATGATGGCAAAGCTAAAAGGTCAACCTTAAGCACAAATACAACATGACCATGAAAGTTGGCTGTTTAGTGTAAATCCTGCAAACAAGGACAGGTTAAATACATCAAAAGAGCAAAAACTTAAAAGCACCTCCAAAAGCACAATACAAATTTGTACTTCATTTACTGCAGCAACTGAAAAAAGAAAGCTGGCACTTTCCCAGACACTCCTATCAAGCATCAGTATGCAGTGTGTGTTCACTCACAGTGGACTGGGGTCTGCTGATGTCCTCAGGGTCCAATGAAATGACATCCAGGGGTGGGGTGAGGGCGGGGTCACTGCTGCTTCGCACCGATAGAGGAGTGGCTGATGGAGGAAAAGTCAAAGGACACAGTTATACATCTAAAACACAATCATTCTGCATTTTAAAACCTATGTAAAACATAATGATTTAGACACTGAAAAGTCACTGTAGCAATACCATCATACATGACATTATCATATAGCACTAAAAATTATTTTAGCACCATTGAGATACTATCATAGGTTTCGTTAATATTTTTAATTAGATTGTATTAATATTTTCCATTTTAAAATTGTGTTTTCATCATTTTATTAGCCTTTTTAAATGTCTTTTTTTTTTAATTAAGATTAAGTTTTAGTTTGTTATTTTAGTACTTTTTGAAGTAAACGAAAACGAGAAATGTTGCCTTTATGCCTTGGCATAAATAATATTTTTTTATATAATTTTTTATATAATAACACACATACACACATACATACATATATACATACATATATATATATATATATATATATATATGCACATATACTTTTTTTTTTTTTTTAAAAAAAAGACTAGTCCATTTGATCTTGGTTCCATTTTAAGAATTCATTTTAATGTAGCATAGTTAATAAAATGTGAATTTTGTAGCATTTTATTTGCTTATTTATCCATGCATTCCTTCATTTGTTAATTTTGAACTTCTGTATAAAATAAGTACATTTGAGCAGTTACTTTTATGTCTCATTTTGCATTATTTATTTTGATCTTTTCAGACAGACAAGTGCTGTTACACTAGTTGAACATCACCAAGAGTGTTTTCCTTTTCAGACACACAATGGATCATAATAAAAATCACACTGAACTCACCACATGAAAGCACACCAATACAGCCTCACACAACACAAACACAAAGACATCTGACAGAGTCAGAGCAGCTTTCCACACACACACACACTCATTAGTCCCGCCAAACCATGTCTCCCATCACACACATTTGTCTGGTTTCCAAAAGAGGGACAAAAGCCAAAGTGCTGGAGCCATCGCTAGACTCAGCAGAAACAGCTACGGGAACAGGATGATAGGAGCATCAAAATCAGCTCAGTCTTTTACAGGAACAAAATAAAACCGCGGAAAAATGCAATGAGGGAGTTTTATATCAGGACCGTACAATAGAATGTCCTTGGCCTCCATACTGAAGGGGATCTCCAAGACCTTCTGAGATAAAGCAGGAGACACTGTGACATCTCAAGGATCTGAAGTACACAACTGTGTGGAGCGCTGGCATGGTGGCAAGGTCACTGCTGGTGAAACGGTTAAAGGAGCCAAATCATGAGAAACAGGGTTTTCTATCACAAGGAAAACGATGCTATGTATCATCTATATATACGAAGCTAAGAAATATGGGAAATATATAAGCAGCAAAAATGACTAATTCAGAAACAGTGACCACACTAATGAGCATATGACCGTCCTACATTTACATATGAACAACTATGCAGTATTGAGCAATTTCATCCACCATAATGAACGTCAATGTATACTATGTCATTGAAAGGTTAGCCATTTACACTAGGATGTTTTTTTAATCACATTGTATGTCATTGACCTATTTGTGTACAAGTGCTCTTAAAAAATATAAGCAAAATTTCTGCCAATTTCACAACAGGTCTGTACACACAAATTCTTCCCCCCATTCTTTATTAGTTGCATTTAGCCATTTTTAATAAATACTACTCTGAATGCAATAAATAAATAAACAGTCAAAATTAAAAGGATATTGCTTCCATAAATTGCAAGAAACCTGTAGTGCTAAATATGTTTTTAGAGTAGTAACAGGGTGTACACGTTTACATATTAAGGTTTGAGGACAGTGAAAAGTGCTTTTTCTTCTTTTTTAATCAACAAGGATGCAATAAATTTATCTAAAGTAGCAGTAAAGACATTCATAATGTTCAAAAGAAAATTTAAAATAATGTTCAATAGATGCTGTCCTTTTGAACTTTATATTCAACAAATCCTGAAAAACTTATCCGTTTGCACAAAGACAAAGCTTCACAACTGTTTGCAGCATTGATAATAATAATAATAATAATAATAATAATAATAATGTGTTTCTTGTTGCAAGAAACCTGTAGTGCTAAATATGTTTTTAGAGTAGTAACAGGGTGTACACGTTTACATATTAAGGTTTGAGGACAGTGAAAAGTGCTTTTTCTTCTTTTTTAATCAACAAGGATGCAATAAATTTATCTAAAGTAGCAGTAAAGACATTCATAATGTTCAAAAGAAAATTTAAAATAATGTTCAATAGATGCTGTCCTTTTGAACTTTATATTCAACAAATCCTGAAAAACTTATCCGTTTGCACATAAAGACATAAAGCTTCACAACTGTTTGCAGCATTGATAATAATAATAATAATAATAATAATAATGTGTTTCTTTAGCATCAAATCAGCATATTAGAATGATTTCTGAAGGATCATGTGACTCTGAAGACTGGAGCAATAATGCTGAAAATTCAGCTTTGCATCACAGGAATAAATTACATTTTAAAATATATTCATATAGTAAACCAATATTTTAAATTATAAAAAATTAACAATATTTTTGATCAAATAAACAGTCTTAGTGAGCATAAAAGACTTTCAAAAATATAAAAAATAAAAATAAAATAAAAACTTATCAACAACACTTTACTATGTGCTGTATATATACATATGTTTTAAAATACAGTACCGTGCAGATTTAAAGTAGCTTCCTTAACGCTGATGAGAGCTAGTTATCTTGCATGAACTGGTGAAAGCGACAGAACATAATACTGAGGACTTCTGCAAGCCTCAATTAACAGAAAGAGCAAGTCTGCCCCTGAAAAGATACAGAAAAAAAGCACAGAGAGAACCAAAAAATTCAAGCACAGTGCTTGAAAAAAAGTTACCATTTTCCCTTGTCAAACAGACACTTCCATCAGCAAAGACTGCTCCTATCCTTCAGTCTGCTACTAGAAATCATCAAAAAGGCCTTTCGGTATGATCACACTAGCATAGAAACTCTGATTCAGGTGAAGTCGCTGTGTCCCGGGAGTCATTTTAATAAGGTACTGGGACCAAAAGCAAGCTTTAACACGTCTGCTACAGTAGCTACTTCATTAGGAAGGCATTGGTATTACTTTTTGAGAACTCACCAGGGCCATCTTAAAATGTAACTATTGAACTGTATTTCTCTGTATGTCAATGCTGATGTGCATATGAGACAAATAAGGCTAATGAAAGAGACCTAAACAGAAACCCAGACTCTTTTCAGGCCTGAGTTCATTTATGTAACAAAGTTTAGATAAATGTTCATCTTTTGAGTGGGCATACATCCTGACAGAGGGTTTAGTAACCATTATAACTTGACATAAACATCATATTTTAAAGGGGTCATATGATGAGATTTCAATTTTTCCTTTCTCTTTGGAGTGTTACAAGCTCTTGGTGCATAAAGAAGATTTGTAAAGTTGCAAAGACTAAAGTCTCAAATCCAAAGAGATATTCTTTATAAAAGTTAAGAGTCAGCCACACCTACCTAAAACGGCTCGTTCTAACACGCCCCCAC
>NW_015623473.1:23099-61880 GCF_001515625.1 Sinocyclocheilus rhinocerous | reverse complement strand
CGCGTAAAAAAACAGTATAAGTCATTACAATCCGTATTTATGTCCCCACTGGATGCAACAAATGCCTCGTTTATAATGGGTTTTAATGTTTTTGTCTCGTCGCTCCGGCCGGAACACAGCATCACAGTATGGTAAGGGGCGTAACATTTCCGCCACACGCTTGAGGAATTCGGCCAATCACAACGCACTGGATAGCTGGCCAATCAGAGCACACCTCGCTTTTTCAGAACGATGAGCTTTGTAAAAATCGACACGTTTCAGAAAGGCGGGGCATAGAGGAGAAACAATAATGTACAGTATGTGGAAAATAATGTGTTTTTTAACCTTAAACCGCATAAACACTTTTCATTACACCAAATACACAAAATAATGTTATTTTTAACAGCATCATATGACCCCTTTAAGAGATTTGTTTGCGTCCTGTGTGTGTGAGCCACCTTAGAGCAACTCCTAAACCATAACCTTCAATTCCATCGTTTATCTACACCATAAGACCTTCAACATCAGCCGCTAACTACACCCTGAAGACCTCACGAAGGAAGCTCTCAATAAGAAAGCTCTCAGACCTTTGTGATGTTTATGAATTCTCATAAAGGAGTGTTACATCTGTGCAGTGTCTGGAGTTTCCCTCAACTCCAATCAATCTTCTCCAACCTGCAGAACCTGGTGGAGCTTGCCACTGAACTCCAGGCTCAAGGTTAAACGTCAAGAGGAACGTTCGTGCAAACTAATTTTAGGCATTCATTTCGTTTTACGCCCCTTGGAACAACAAAGGTAAGAATCTGTGGGAAATCTGTAAAGACCAGTGTGATTCAAGGTAAAACCTTTAATTACTGGCTATTCTGATGCAGGAGTGGAGCAGCCCTTCTAGTGGTTTCATCTTCCAGGAAAAGCACGACAGTCGGAATGTGCTATGAACATCTATTCAGCTGAATAAATAAAAGAGGCAATCCCACAATATGAATAATCAGCCTGAAAATAAAGAGAATTTGAGTATGAAAATATTAAAGTATTAATAGACTAAAGGTTTGACATTCACAGACCTGAAGTTACATTCAAATGTTTTCATAAGAACTGTTTGCCTTTTATAACAAAACAAAAAAATTATGCAGTAATGGTTTTATTAAAGTTATGTGAAGGTAAATAATTAAAATTTCATCAATACTTACATCTGTTTTTAAATTGACACTGCTTTTAATAATTAGTTTTCCTTACAAAAGTTTTATATTTAAAATTTAGTAGAATCAGGAGTTACAGTACTGTAAATATTTTTGTTAAATAAAGAGGCAATCCCACAATATGAATAATCAGCCTGAAAATAAAGAGAATTTGAGTATGAAAATATTAAAGTATTAATAGACTAAAGGTTTGACATTCACAGACCTGAAGTTACATTCAAATGTTTTCATAAGAACTGTTTGCCTTTTATAACAAACAAAAAATAAATAATGCAGTAATGGTTTTATTAAAGTTATGTGAAGGTAAATAATTAAAATTTCATCAATACTTACATCTGTATTTAAATTGACACTGCTTTTAATAATTAGTTTTCCTTACAAATGTTTTATATTTAAAATTTAGTAGAATCAGGAGTTACAGTACTGTAGATATGTTTGTTAAATAATAGAAATGTTTTTAGAATTTAAAATAGAATTTTGATTAGCAAAAAATAACTTAAAATTAAATAAAACAAATAAAATTACAAATTGTTTAAAAAATTTAAAAGTTGACTTTCAGGAATATCTCATTAAAAATTCACGTAGAACTACACATGGATGATTAAGTAATAAAATAGTTTTACGAGTTAATAACTAAAACTTTAAAAGAGTATTAATGTTAATGTTTTTATTATTAAAACATTAATAGCTAATTCTACCTTTAAATTCGCAATGTTTTTTATCAATACAGTTGTTTTACTTCAAACAATGTACAATTAAAAATTTAAAGTAGAATCACGAGTTAATGTAATGTGTGTGTGTGTGTGTGTGTGTGTGTGTTTGCTTTCCAAAATAACGTAAAATTAATCAAATAAATAAGAATTAAAAATAAAAAACAATAAACATGAAACTTGACTTCCAAAAACGAACAGTCCAAATTAACAGCATGTGTTACGTTCTTAATAACGGCATTGTTTGCCTTCCAAAAGAAAAAGAAAAAAATCAATAACTAGAAATAATCTTAATTTTCAGCAGTTACAGAGATAAGAAAATGACGCATACACATGTGGCGCCTCTAGCATAGGGGCGTGCAGAGGATCTATGGGAGAATTCAGAGTCTGGATTTCATCAACGCAATATATTTACGATGGAAATTCCCCATCCTGAATAATGTGCTGCGTTTGAATAGAGATACTTCTGTTAAATATGTTCTTGGCGTAAAAATCAACATAAAGGTCAAGCGAAAAGTCCCGAATTTAACTACACGCCTCAGATAGCTTCCCACTCAACTACAATCACTAAGCAGTATAAAAATAATAAGAAAACTGCTCTCAAATCTGGGTTTAAACTTCTAGGATGAAGGACAGCATGGCGAATCCTCTTGACCTTTGACCCCTGAGAGGTCTGTCATGTGAAATGGGGTCAAGCGAGCACATTCTTTTAGTCACGCGTCGTCTGTTTGTCACAGCTCTATGCTGCGGTTATTCCCATCTGTGTCGAGTCACTACGACAAAAATAAAGATATTCAGCCAAGAGGGGTTGAATGTTACCAAAAATATATAAAAAGGGGGGAAAAGCATGCACCAAGAACCAAATTCAAAGAGAAGTTTGAGATCGACAGTCTGTTAACATGTAATTCTGTCTTATTGGTAATCAATGGCTGACAGGTATGAGCGGCCGCCCACCTCAGGTGCCGCTGGGAGCGGTGTGTGTGTGTGCGTGTGTGAGAGTGTGAGTGTGAGAGAGATGTTTTTTCCCATCCCACTACATCTCATGTTTTTAAATGAAAAAAGTACTCTGTGTGATTGGCTTTCGTCCCTTTGTATTAAACTATGCATACATGATGCTCTTTTGTTTATAATTGTTTAAGCAACTTTTTATATTATATAAAATTAATTATATTTGGTTTATGAACATTATGCACTTTTTCACAGATAGTCATGTTGTTTTATTGCTTTAATAAACGTGCATTAGTAATATTTTGCTCGATACGCCCTCTTGTGGCCTCGGGAGAGAAGCCAAAAGCTTTTTCCCCCCCAACTGAAATTATGCTTTTTAAATTTGAATATTGATAATATTTAAGTGCAAAATTCGAATTCATTTTTGACAGCCCTAGTGTGAGTGTGTGTGTGTGTGTGTGTGTGTGTGAGACGAGAGCGGGCAGGTCAGGGATCGATGCCGCTGTAATCATAGCGCCGTGCCGCAGAGACAGTCAGATTTGCGGTTTCTGAGGACTGTTACGGCTTGAGCAGGAACAAACTCTGGTTGACGGAACAAAGCGGCGTTCCATAATTACATCTGAAAAAACCCTTTCCTCAATTCTTTCCTTGTGTGCTGACTGAGTAAACATGAACAGCAGGTCTAATTTGTTTAAAGTGCACTGCACTAATATGTTGCCCATGTGTTACCCATGACAGCAATCACACATCTTTCAATCAAGATCTCACAAGAAAAACGAGCTTATATGCTTTTATATGGTTAAGTGTGTCTCTTCAGACCCAAATTAAGCTAATTATAATTACTATAAACTAACCCTTTCCATAAAACAATAGCAATTTAGAATAAAGGATAAAATAAAAATGATGTAGAGTATTTTTACTTTATATTTATAGTTTATTCATATTAACAGATCCAAGATTTTACTATTTGGCAGAAGAATTATCTATTGACAAAACAAAACAAAACAATTTGGAATTGTTTAAAATATTAAATCAAAAAGAAAAACTTGAATGATATGTATGGTCATATATAGCAAACAACAACAATTTCATCGACCAAAACCTAAATTATAAGATAAACAGATCCAAGACTTTACTATTTGGCAGAATAATTATCTATTTTTAAATATTTTGAAAATATTTTTGCTAAATAACAGAAATGTTTGCTTTTTAATAATAAATAACTTAATTAACTTGAACTTAAAATTAAAAGTAGAATTACTCATTAATATTTTAGTAATAATACTGAAATAATTTTATTATAAATAATAAAAATAAAAAATAATTATTTAAAATGTAAATATTTATTTAAAAATGTAAATAAAAAAACTTGCATGATTTGTATGGTCATATCACACTTTTGGAGACAAATTTGTCCTTCACTAACTTCATTCATCATTTCCTTGATGCTTTCGTGTTTCTTATTGTTTTCCTTGTTGAAGATTTGTTTCAAAATATCTGATTCTGAACATGTAAACACGACTTTAATGTGGTTATGGGACAACAATTCACCAAAATACAGTTTGAAATGTTTATCGTTGGCTAAGGTTTCACATTTAATAACAGTATTCACTATACAGTGCATGTGGTATATTTACTTGTGTTTTTTTACAGGCTAAAATGCCAATTCAAACAATCTCTTGTGTCTCTTCTCTCTCATGTCTGTACGGCAGGTGTGAGGGCAGTCCTTTGAGCTCTGACTGACATCTGTCACGCTGCCAATCATCCTCTGTATCATCTCCACCTCTTTAACCTCACATTTACCCAGTGCTTTAATGTATGTCTTTGACCCACAGACTGAGCAATGACCCACTGCCCCTCTCTAGTCATCTTTATTCAGCAGTCACCAACTGTCACTCACTCTTATGCCCCGCCCCCTGGCAGAATAAAAGCCAAAGTGGCTTAGAAGTTTTGTTTTGGGGAAATCTCATTGTGCTTTTGTACAGGATGGTCTGTTTAACCCTCAGAGACCCACTGTTGGAGAACTGCAAAACAAAGCAATTCAGAAATATCTATTTCTCGCTAAACTAAGTCAAAACAGCAGCTCACATAAATTAAAACAACTACACACACTACTGCTGACGGTTTTGCATCAAATGTATGTTTTCAAGTAGAATTTTTTTTTTCTGAATATCGTGTGATGTTTAGCGAAAAGAACAAACGCCAGTTAACACATTTAATTATTCACTTTGCTATAAGGAAAATAAAGAAAAAATCCAATATATCGACACATATTGACAGCATTTAACCTTTTTTGCCTTTTCAAACCCATATAAATAGAATAATTACTAAAAATGAATTCATTTTTAGATAATTACTATAAATCTATTCATTTTAGAATAAAAATCAAAACCATTTTTATTATTATTTATTAATATTATTAATATTTTATTAAATATTATTCTTATGTATTTTTACTATTATTATATGATATATTAAAAAATAAAAAACATAAATGTAAAGTGACAGCACAACCTTTTCTTTTGCCTCTTCAGATATAAAGCTTCATATAAAGTTCATTATAATCGCTATAAAGTAACCCTATTCATTTTTAGAATAAAAATAAATTCAAATATTATAAAACCATTATTAAATATTTTATTATAAAAAATCAATAAATGTTATGTTTTATATTAAAATGAATATATATTTAATTAATAAATTAATAATTATATATATATATATATATATATATATTTCTGCCAAAACAAAACAAAATGAGTCAATGATAAAATTAAATAAACAAAAAATAAAACTAAAATGTTGTAAAGCTGATGCATATACATTTTTTTAAATGTAAAATTCAACAAGATGTTTGGTAATTTATAGCAAACTTCTAGGGACAATTTTGCCCTCCAAGTATAGCAACTTAAACCGACAACATCCACATCTACTAACCAGATTAGCAGTGTACACTGTTCTGAAGTCAACGGAGGTCCGGCCAAGCATGAACTCATTCAAATGCTGCCGTTATTCCTGTTTGCACCCCAGACACACACACACACACACTAATTAAGTTAACCCTGATCCCATGAAGGCCTTTCCTCCTCTTTAGTGCCACTGATTCAATAAGACTCCTTTTTGACTTCCCTAACGCCCCGGCTGTGTTTCAACAGCAAATCCCAAGTGCTGACACACACACACACACAGACACTACGGCACAGCTACTAAACTACATTGGGCACGGTTCCTTTGTCCCCGGCATCATTTAATTGATAAATGAGCGAGACGAGCATTGTGTGTGTGCAGCTGACAGTGGACTTTTTGTAATGTAATGACATGGCAGTGTTTGAGGTGTACACAGGGACATCTGCCTCCAGTCTGGCTTCAGAGAGGAGCATTATGGGAAGGTTAGCCAGGGCAAGGCTGAGTGAGCAGTCACAATGATGGATTCAGAAATGGCAAGTGTAACGTTTGCATTCATTTGAATTGATACAGCTGTGCCAGTCAAACATCGAGCGAGCGTTAGCCACTTTTATAGTCACAAATCTGCTGCTATGTAGTTGCTAGGGCATTATGGGTGGTCGCTAAGAAGCCTTAAATGGACAGTGATCCAAAAACTGAAAATTCTGTCATCAATTTTACTCACCCTTATGTTGTTTCAAAACGTTATACAAAACAGTGAGTTAACACTAAACCACACTTACACAGACACAACATCAGCTCAATTATGTGCTGCTACTAATGCAACCACACATGTACACAAGTTCACACATAACTATGAAAACAATCCACATTCACTATCTACAACTGTGTACCACACACACTCATACCGATGTGCACATACAGATGTTTTCTTCATTCAGTCGGTCTGTGGTTGCTGGAAATGAAAGACACTTGTGCATGTTGGAAACAAAGTATTGTTTAACCCTTAGAGGCTTTGGGGTTTCAAACAGAACCCACAAATATACCTCTCTGACTTATAATTGTTTTTACAGCCTTTTTTTTTATCTCTCCTTGACCAAAAAAATTAAATAAAACAAGATAAAATAAATGCTTAATTCAATGAATATGAATACAATATATACAACAGTAATACAATAATTAAATTAAAAATATATATTTCATTGTAATTTATAATAACATTTTTAAATATATTTTTTTAAATAATATTTTAATAATCGTTTAGAATTTAGATCAACAACAATTTCACCCTGAACAAAATCTAACATAACATATCCAAGACTTCACTATAAAATAAAATAAAATATAGAATATAGAATAAAATAAAATATAAAATGAAATAAAATCTTAATTACTGAATAAAAATACAATATAACAATAATACAATAAATAAAATCAAAAATGTATTTCTATAATAATTTATAATAGCCTTTTTGAGTTAACCAAGAGTTGAGTTATTTGAAAAAAAGGAATAAAATAAAATAAAAATTCTATTGCAGATTCTGCTAAACACATCATTCATGTTTTTCTTTTTGATTGATGTGGACATGTGAATTGCAGCACTGACATACGTACTTGATTTGAGGGCAGAGTGGGTGACCTCGATCTCACTGCCCAGGTAGGGCTGCAGGACACTGAGCTCAGGTTCAGAGGGGTCAGGGCTGGAGCGACTGGACGCCACACTCCCCCCGGGACTCACCATCGCCCTCTGCTGGAGCTCCATCTTCTCATACACAGCCTTCAGCTGAGGACAGACAAACACCAGTCAGATTAGAGAACAGGAAAAACATCACTAACAAACAAACAAAACAGCCACAATCTCAAAAAGTCAAAAAATAATGTTTATACACATCACATTTAGGCTATTTTACAAGGACATAACAAGAGACACACAAAGCTGAAAATAAGAATAACTGTAGGTACTAGCATAAGCACACTGATCAAACGGTTTGTCCTCGTTTATTTCATACAAAATCCACAACATAAATCATTGTACAGGAGGAATTACAGCATGAAAAAGTTAACTCTGAATATGACATCATTCCTCAAGATCATAAAGTTCAAAAGTTTACACAAAAGAAAGGTGCAAGGATTTGTTCGTTGGAAGGTAGAATGGATGATCAGTGTAACTGTACTATAATGCAATATTGATAATTCTTTCTCGCTCAGAGAAAAGCCCTGAATAACACAGGCCAATATTAATAATAGATGCTTCAAAAATTACTATGAATGTAAGACTGGAAGAATAGTTGCTGTTTACTTTGGATGTACAGTATGAGAAAGTCTGGATAATACAAATTAATTTTATATAAAATATGATACATATATATAAACATTCTATAAAATTTAAAAAAAAATGTAATTCTAAAAATTCTAAAACAATAAAATGAAAAAAATTGATAAATTGCAGTATTGTATTATTTATATGAAATTAAAAAATGAGAGTTGAAAATATAAAGATTACAAATATTTTAATGAATACGAAACAATAAATAAACAATAAAAATCTTAATTTACGTTTTATATAACTTTCAAATTTAAATCAATCAAAAAGAAAAACATCAATATACATTTTGTCTTGATGTTGGCAGTCCAACCACAACGAATCAAGATGATGTTAAAATAAATAAATAAATAAATTACAGCTGGTGCTACTGCTGGCTCATTCGTCACACTGGAAAGGTCAAGTTGAGTGCATTGCATTGTGGGATACAATGCTCCCTGGAGCGTTCACTGTTCACATGTTGGCAAATACAGGTAATCCTGTTTTCCATGCAAACAAAAACTTATCCAACAGCGCACACAGTATGCATACCACAAATATTCTGCAAGCATGCTATACTGAAAAACACACACACTTATCTCTTGTCGAGAGGTGCTATTATTCCAGCAGGTGCCTCAAATGGGGCGAAACGTAATAAGTAATTACTAACGAGTTAATAGACACAGCTATCAGACAATAATTAGACACATTACACCGCAACCATACATTAATTGTCAATAGAACAGACTCTAATGTAACGGCTGAGAGCCTGTGTGTGAAACGCATCGGTCGAGTAGCTTACAGCACTTTTCCCAAACCAGTTACGATCATATAAACATGACAGGCGGTATGATAAACAAATATAAATGAAATTTAAAAATTAAACCCAAGTCGACAGGCGTCTGTGTTTGTGAGCACATGCGTTAAGCATCAATGGTCAAATTAGATGTGACAAGGGAATCAGAAGCTGTCAAACATAATGTCACGGTAGCGTTATGAGCCGAGAGGACGTTGACGGTAATGAGAGAGAATTCGTTTGAGCGTGCCGTGGTCTCTGACCATCTCCGATTGGCACGTTGACAAGCGGCCATAAAGCCGGGCCGGCTGATGAATTCATTCGCCAGCCACTAATGAATTAGCACTTCCCTTCTTCGCCCGGCTCGCCTTTCCAATCACGTCAAAGGCCTGGCAGAGGAAACAACGGCTTAATGAAAGACAAAAAACGCCAGGGAACATCAGTTGCGAGGGCAGGTAACGCGTATGGGAGATATGAAGTTGATATGAAGTCATCTGCATCTGTTTCTCAGGAAAACAATAACCGGTGACACGCGACAGGAATACGCATCATCAATCACGGGGAAATATTGCGCCGCGCACCCCAGCCCGGTCTGTGTGATTCGATGGGCTGACATTTCTCGCAGAAATCGTCCAGATCAGAGAGAGGGAGAAACTAATCTCGGGGAATCACTTCTCCACGGGTTTGATAGATGGCCGTCTTTCTGCGCGTCTCTCTCTGGTTCTTGCCCTAAGTGTTCATACCTGATCAAACTCTATTTCTGGGCCTGAAGCATGTGGGCTGGGATATTCATCACCGCTGTTGTGTATATACACGCTGCACATTATTCCTGAAGGATTGTAGAGGCGTGTGACTCACAGAAAAGAGCGTATGTCAATTTCAGCCAATCACGGAGCTGCAAACAAAACAAAAAAACAATGAAAACTCCTTCCCTCATAATAGCAGCCAGGCCGGTCACAGATGTGTCTCGTGAGGGCCGTAACACGAACACACTCTCGGCTTTTCAATTCTACCGAGAGGCATTCGTCAACAACACGACCTCTGAGAGGACTTGTGAATGTGTATGCATGTATTAAGGGAATATAGACTATTAGGGCTCAGCCGAGTTGTAGCATTTCTCTATTTGAGTTACATATGAGGAAAGAGTTATTGGCGGAGCCCAAAACTGTAAAAATGCTTTTTGATTTTTCAATTTATGATTCTGTTTCTACCGGCAAATGAACATATAGATATACACATTCACTATGTTGTTTTTCAAGCGCCCCGCCACAAGCGTTGGGTTTTAAAGACGGTAGTATACAATCATTAAATATTTCCTTGTTAACCTCTAAAGCTCAATTGTTCTAGATCATTAGATGTGATGTTATGGTGCCTTGGAGGCCGGTTTGAAACCGGTTTCCTTACAAAAAATACAAAACATTGTCTTGTTTGGTCACTGACTGTTAAGTCATTGTTAAGTCAACAACTCAACCACATGTACGGAAACTTGTTTCCACCTCAGAGTAAAATATAAAAATGGTAATTGTGAGGAAGAAATTTAAGATTCTAATTGCGTATAATATGATAGCGACATATAAAGTGACAATTTTGAAAAAAAAAAAATTTTGCAGACTTCAAAATCACTTTGTAAAGTTGAAATTGTGAGATGTACGGTCAAAACTGTCAAGATAAATTCTCATTGTGGCATATACAGTCACAGTTGTAAGAAAAAGTCACTTTTATGTCATATTGTGGAACAACTATGACAAATTATGACAAAGTAAATTCTGTGGCATATAAAGACATTTGAGATGAAGACAAAATTGTGACTATAAAGTCAATTTTGTAGCATACAAAGTCAAAATGAGATATAAAGTCAAGTATGCGAGATATAAAGTCAAAATTGAGATAAAAAGTCACATTGTGACAAAGACATAATATAACTAGGAAATTTTGTGGCGTATAGTCAAAACTGAGATATATAGTCACACTTTATATCTCACAATTTTGACTTTATATGACAAAGTCAAAAGTATGAGACTGTAACATTGTTGCATATAAATTAAAATTTGAGATATAAAGTCACTATTGATAGTCATAATTGTGAGATCAAAACTGTGACATATAAAGCCAATTTTATTGCATTTAAAGTCAAAACTGAAATATAGTCTCAATGTGCAAAAACAAAGTAACGATTATATATAAAGTCAGAATTGTCAGATTGGCAAAACTGTGAGATAAAAAGGCCCAATTGTGAGACAGTCACATTGTGGTATATAAATGTCAAAATCACGGTAAATAAAATTAAAATATAAAGTCACAAATAGATATAAAGACACAATGAGCCATTTATAGTAAAAACGTGAGATATAAAAAGAAAAACAGGCCACACAGAGAAGAACCAATTGCCAATCCAATTATTGTAAGTTCTTAACTTCTCTGCTGGCTAGTGTTGTCAAAAGACCCGGTACTTCGGTACCAAGTCGGTACTAAAAAAATGAAAACGTTACAGTACCAGGTTTTGTTAAGTACCGGTGGGCAAAATTCTTGTCTATTTCTATGGGTCAAGACTTTTCGCAATTTTGCCTTTTACGAAAAATCTACTTTTTCAAACTCGTCATAGACGGTCTGTCTAATTTTCACGAAAATTGGCTCATATCATCTTCAGAACATTCTAGAAAAAAGTTTTGAAAAAAAGCGTATTAACAAATTTGACAAAGTTTGCACAAAAATGGATATATAATGCTGTATCAACAAATGTCTTTAACAGGGGTCTCCAACCCTGCTCCTGGAGAGCTACCATACTGCAGAGTTCAGCTTCAACCCTAATCACATACACCTGGACCAGCTAATCAAGGTGTTCAGGGATGCTTAATTACAGACAGGTGTGGTGAAGCAGGGTTGGAACTTAAGTCTGCAGGAAGGTAGCTCTCCAGAAGCAGGTTGGAGAACCCTGGTCTTTACTGAGCAATTAAAGACAGCTCCTTAGCTCTTTATTTTACCTCTGTTGTGCTTGGCCCCTTAATTGCAGCAGCTATATTTATTTTTGTTATCATTACTTTGAGAAGTACATTCTAATTTACAATAGTAACGTATTTCTGTCATTTAATATTCATAGACACCAATCCATATCACAATGGATTTATGAATCAAAATTTTGCCAAATTCTCTGACATTCTAAATTATACAGTAAATACTATTATATGACTTGATTCTGCGATTAGAACATAGAGTCCTACTTTATCGCATTCTTCATTTTCATTCTTCTCATTCACGCCCCTCTCTCACTCCAGATGACAAATAAGCCTGACAAAAAGTCTCTCTAAATCTCCCGCCGTGATCGTCCACAGAGGGGCATCGACATCAATCACACCCGTGTGACCTGAGCTGAGGCCTTTACAAACACACAGTGAGTCGGCACACACAAACACAGGTAAAATCCACGGAATGTGATTGCGGATGATGCCGTGCAAACAAGGCTGGAATTACAGGGATTAAGGAGCAGACCAGACTAATCTGAGATCGGCCGCCATGTGTGTGCTGAACATCGTCTCCAGATGTGTGAGATTACCTCTCAAAAAGATGCACCTGGGCCGCAGCTTTCACCCCCAGAGGGTATTAGGTAACCGCTAAAACACAAACACACACTTTTAGAGTTTACAGCCTAAAACATGGAGTCCCACAAAAAAACTTGGCAAAATACAAATGGCGTAAAACTAAAAACTGTAACGATATTGCAAAACATGGTATTAGCAATGTTTTGTGGCAGTCACGTTTGTTTTCTATAATATATTGTATATATATATATATATATATATATGTATATAAATGCACAAATAAATAAACAATACTCTAAAACATAACCAAAGACATCTAACTGGATAAGTCAAGATCAAAACTGATATACACATAAATGTGACCACATAACAATTGGATTCTATATTAATGTGCCAATCACTCATTTATAGAATGATCGTTATGTTGCTTGGCAACTGTATACAACCTATAGATATGCAAATAAACCATATCATATCAGTCGGGGAAAAAAACAATAAATTAATTTAATGTCTTATCTTATTATTACTGTTGCTGCCATTTTCTATAAGCAATAAGGCTTATCATTTTAATACAAAGCAGTGTGATCAAAGATGGCAATGTTCAATAAATAAGTAATGTATTATTATTTTCTCATATTTATGGCATTGCAGCCTAACAATGTATTCTTTGCACATTTCATTCTCACTCATTTTTTTTTTTTCTTGCCGTTTTTGCATTACACTCTCTCACACACACGCACTTCTATTCTCAGTTGAATTCCTCTTTAACAAAGTGTTGGAGACACAGAAACAGGCTGTGAACACTCAGGAAATGAAGCACCTCGTTCACAGCCTTTGAAGAGAACATGACGCCTGACCTCTGCTAATCAAACACACCTACAGCTCCGCGTCTGTCTCTGTGTGTGTGTGTGTGTGTGAGAGAGAGACACTTCATTTTACCATACACACTGGGGCCTAATCCTGAAAACCTGCAGTAATAGTGGTAAGTGTCAGATAACGAGAGAACATGACTTGAGTGGCCACCAGAGACAAAGTACCATGCACAATGATGGGATCAGATGGCAAAACTATAGATGTTGATACTTTTTATTTCACTAAATACAGTACATAAAATGTGTATGTGTGTAATAGCATATTGGCTGTTTATTAGTACTTATACAGCACATATTAATGTCTTATTGTGTATGACCATATTTTAATTACTGTATACCTCATACATAAACTTACCAACTACTTTACTTACTATTAATAAGCAGCAAATTAGGAGTTTATTGAGGCAAAAGTCATAGTTAATAGTTTGCTAATAGTGAGAATTGGTCCCTAAACTAAAGTGTAACCATTTTTTTTTTACACATTTATAAATTGCTTTATATTTTTACAAATGCTATGTTAAAGATACTGTCATGTTAACGCAACATTTTAAAAATTATACATTATTTTGTATTGTATTTTGTGTATCTGGAGTGGAAAAACAAAATCATTTCTCTATATGGTACTACAATAATAGCACAGTAGTATCCAGTATCCACTCTTTTACCATGGAAATATTTGTAGTTGCACTTTGGATTAAGTAAAGTAAAAGTAAAGTAAAAAATAATAAAATAAAATAAAAATAAAAACTAGTCAATGTTACTACACTAAAAACAATGTAATCATCCTTATGGGAATTTTCTTCTTGGATTTCAACATAAAACATAACTAAAACTAAAATTTCCCAATGGGACAATTATGGAATAAATTGTTGATAATTTAAAAATAAAACACTTTAAAAGTAACAAAAAATGTTACTTATACCATAATGATTTTGAATAGGCAGATAAAAGGATTTTAATTTAATTTAAAATTTTTATAGATTTATTTACTTATATATACTTCCATTTCATGTGACAATTAACCAACATCAGAGAACCATGATCATGCAAATGTGTTGTTAAACTATTGAAATACTTAAAATTTCAGAGAATATTTCAAGTAATTTTTTTTCCATATAAAGGGGTTCGCCTGACCGAAAAAAAAAAAAAAAAAAACTTTGGGAGCCCGTGCTGTAAAGAAATTAAACTGTAAATGAAAAGGCCAGATTCCAAAGGAGAATGAAGCAAAGAACGAAGCAGAAAAAGTGAGAATGTGAGAGCGGGTCAAAGAGGAAGCGGTTAGAGTGGCGGATCTGCTCCGCAGGTATCTGCCGCCCCCTCTTCTCCTTAATCACTCACTCTGGAGCGTCTGAGGGGGGTAAATGTGCCAGCGAAGGGGGGGACGGATTGAGGGTCTTACGAGAGGGTGAAAGAGAGCAGCTGGCATTAGCTTAGCTCTAGAGAGAGCTAATTATTAGACCGTTGGAAGGGGAAAAAAACATGACGGATGTGTTCGCATGAGCATCTTGATGAACGAGTGGGCTTTTTTAACGTGAGCTACTTTGTGGGAAACACAATGTGCCAAAATCCCCCCGGGGCTGTGGTGTGTGTGTGTGTAAGATTAATGACAAATTTACCCTTTCTCTTTATGAATGCTTCTAAATAATAATAAGACCTGTCACTTCGCAGGGTGCGCTGTGCAAGCGCAGCTGC
Source organism: Sinocyclocheilus rhinocerous (assembly GCF_001515625.1). NCBI lineage: Eukaryota > Metazoa > Chordata > Actinopteri > Cypriniformes > Cyprinidae > Sinocyclocheilus > Sinocyclocheilus rhinocerous. The sequence goes on along the minus strand of NW_015623473.1, from coordinate 46,942 downwards.
CTTTTACTGGAACCTGCAGTAAATCAAAGCGTCTGTGTGTGTGCGCGTGTTCTCCTTTCGGATCTGTGCTTCAGGGGGTTTATGAGGAATCGCGGCTGCGGCACACGTTTGGAAACATGTTGAATGTGTACGAACTTCATTTCGGCACTGAAATTCGCCGTGATGTTTCGTTCGCACTTCTGAGCAGCAGGAAACAAACAGCTAGGTCATGACAAATAATGTATTCATTATTTAAATCGCTCTAAAAATGTACACACTCAGAAAAAATCATATGGTGATTTTGGACATATGGATATTTTCATATGGTGCACCTCTGTACCTTATTTACCCCTAAAGGGTGCATATAAGTACCTTAAAGGTACATATTAGAACCTAACATGTACATATTAGGACCTAAATTAGAACCTAAAATATACATGTAAGGACCTAATGGTACATATTTGTAACTTTTGAAAAGGTACCGCCCAGCTTTTGCACTTTTTTTTCTGAGAGTGATGGTGATTTTCCTTACTTCTGAAATGTGAGTCAACACATCAAGGTATAGTATAATTTACAAATATTATGACTATCAAGAATGTTATATTGACTTTGAATTGACAGACAATTTTTTTTCAAATATATATATACAGTATATATTAGGGGTTGCATGACTACTGATTTCTGCTAGTCGATTTCTTATTTAAAAAAATACTCGAGTTACTCGACTACTCGTGGTTCATGCTACTGTAAATGAAAATACATTAAATAGTTCTCATCAATAAACGCTTATTAATTCATAGCCTAATGCATCAATTACATATGTAAATTGTCAAAACTTTATAATTATGACATTACATATTTTAATTGTCATGTAACAGCCAGTATTTGTATCTGTATTTGTATCTGTAACAATCACAAAATTATTCGTATCTGCATTCGGATAAAACCAGGTGGAACATCGTACAGTTACTTGATAAGACCGTTATGACTATCTTGTTTTTTCATAGTTATCAATGAACAAGTATGCAGTGTTAAACTAAAAGAATTATTAATTTCTAAAAATATATTTATCATGCAAGCAATGTAAAAAAAGAATACAATAAAATAAATAAATGAATAAAAATACAAATAATTAATAAAGTAAACAAATAAATGCAGAAATGCATGAATAAAAATAAATTAATTAATAAAAATAAATTAATAATACCATAAAATAAATGCATAAATACATCAATTAAAAAAGCATGAATTTAAATACATATAAATAAATCTAAATAAATAAATAATACATAAATCTATCTGTAATCTATAAATCTATGTATAAATGCATAAATGCATCAATCAATTGCCAGTTAGACAAATGGAGTAATTTCTATAATTATTTATATAACAATGTCTATGACTTGTATATGACTTGTATCTTTTTTAAATAAATAAATGAATAGATCCACACACATAAACTAAAAACGAGCACCACATCACTGACCCAGGTGCAGAGAAGGAGACCGAATCAAACAGAATGGCATTCACTGCAGAAGGTTGGGGGGAAAAAAACTTTTCAGTTCGGCAGAATATGTGGTTTCTAGGGAGACCAAAACACATTTGTATCTTGACACTGGCAGGCAGTTTTTTTGGAACAGCGCTGACACTCTAAAAAGCCGAGATGTTCATTTTCTGGCTTTAAGAGCCTTGCTATGGTAGTAATCAAACACACACACACACAAGCACTTCACTAAACAAATGTGCGTGTGCCACGCAAACCAGCAAAAGATAAAGATGCAAACATGTAGGCCTAGTAGAAAATGTATCTGTATCTAAGTTGATTATTAGCCTACTCTTGAGAGAGAGCTGGTTTGGTTTTTGAGAGACTGAGACGTGCAACGCGGCTGTTCGATTGGTGAGCGCAATGTGCTTATTTTCCATTGATTCGTTATCTAGCAAACACCAGACTGTGCCAGCCTCAGCCGAATATTCAGGCAGAATTATTGCTTGTCCGTTATTCGTTTTTTAACACCCCTAATTATTACATTACATATTTTAATTTGACATGCAACATAGATAAAGTCATAGAAAGTAACAGCTACACGCAATATTGTAATCCTAAAATTCATGTCGTACTTGCAATGCATGCTCGAGTAGTCGATTGTTTCCGACAGCACCGTCTAGTGGTTGAAGTAGTCGATCACTCGACTAGTCTATGCAAGCCCTACCATATACACACATATTGTATACACTTATTATATAATATAGCTCATATATAGAATATTATATATAAACAAGTTCGGCAGAATACGTGGTTTCTAGGGAGACCAAAACACATTTGTATCTTGACACTGGCAGGCAGTTTTTTTGGAACAGCGCTGACACTCTAAAAAGCCGAGATGTTCATTTTCTGGCTTTAAGAGCCTTGCTATGGTAGTAATCAAACACACACACACACAAGCACAGCTTGAGACAAATTGACTACAAGGCATTTGACATCCCAGTAGCTGGAAGCAAGCTGTCCATCTCACTTATATGTTTGGCCTCTTTGTTCCTAAATCCTGACCTGCAGGAAAAGGGAGGATGCAGTGAAAAACAGAAGCACACGGACCCGATGGAGGAATCAAAAGTGCTAATCAGGCATCTCGCAAGGCCTAACGAGCCGGAAACATCCACTGAGGGGTCAAACAGACCTGATCATTCGTCCATCCAACGCCCCTTCCCTCTCAGACAATTTCACACACACTAATTGCCCAGAATTTCCCAAAAGATTTAGTTTAACTATAAAAATAGTCAGAAAATCTAAAAGGAACATAGACAAGATTCCATAATTCATTATTTGGAATCAGTCTTAAAGGATATTTTAGGCTTGTAACATTACAGAAAATAAAAACTAGATCTCAACAGGACAGCTACACGCAATATTGTAATCCTAAAATTCATGTCGTACTTGCAATGCATGCTCGAGTAGTCGATTGTTTCCGACAGCACCGTCTAGTGGTTGAAGTAGTCGATCACTCGACTAGTCTATGCAAGCCCTATGTTATTTTGACTGGGTCATTCTAATATGCTGATTTGGTGCTCAAGAGACATTTATGTTGCTTAATATTTTTGTGGAAACCATGATACAAAGGCTACGTTCACACTGTCAGTTTTTGGGATTGACAACCGCATGTACTTACAGGTGTGAGTCTCGAAATGTCCCGTTCACACAGCAGCTCACAGTTGTGTTTAGAATACTGTCTGTATGAATGTGCAACGGGAGTCAAGCCCGTATTCCTTACCAGTAAACATAGCGACAGTGACCAAAGTAAAATCAAAGTTGGCGACGTGCATAAAACTGAAAATCTTATCACTTTCTGACACGACAAGAGTCCAATCGAGCTGCGAGTTCTTTCGTCAAATCTTCATTAACCGACAGCAGCTTTTATATTTGGGTGGAGAGCGGAGCATTTGGATCGCGCGCAGAACACAAAACTGACGGGAGCGGATCCGGTGGAAAACTGACGGGATCTAAAACGTTCAGATGACACGCAGCTCATTTCTCCGTCACTGTAAGTTACCGAAAACACACATGAAAACACGTAACACACGGTAGACGCGCGTTTGTGCGGCAGAGCGGCTCTCTCTCGCACTGTATGACGTGACAGACAACTAGTTGTCCAGTCCTGTTCCGTTCACACAGCGCGTGTGTTCCGAGAATGCGGTTGTGAGTCCTGAAAATTTACAGGTGTGAGTTCGGTTACAGAATGCGGTTGTCACGCCCATAAATAACTGAACCGTGTGTGAAAATAACCGTATTAAGGACTCAAAAACAGCCGTATTCTGCTGCTGTGTGAACGTGGCCTAATATTACTCCCAATATGATGAATTGCCAAAAAAAAAAAAATTTCAAGAAAATCTTTGCAAACTTTATTGCCATTATTTATTTTTAAATGTCTAGGACTGGTGTGATTCCCAACGCAATATGATAAAATGCCTTTGTATGACATAAGCAATTTAAAGAAAATCTTTAAGAATTTTTCCCCATGGAATTTTCTTTAAATGTCCATCAGGAAGTTGATATTCCAACACAACAGCCAATAGGACTATGAGAATCAAATATGAATCAAAAACCCTGTAAGAATTACAGTTTATCCACTAGGATCGTATTTGACTCTTAAGGGATTCTTATATGATCCTACTGGGATATTTTGGGATTGGCTCCAATTATGACTGAAATCCCTCTAGGAATTCCAGAAAAATATTTAAGGCATGCAAAGCTAATCCAAGTGAGAGAAAAAGAGAGTGTGAGAGTGTGTGTGTGTGTTGAAGGGTTTAACGTGTGAATATCATTGGTCATGTCTCTAAAACTGCAACAGGCAACAAAATACAGACCATTTAAACTAGTTGCCCGCTGGTACAGAATCAGCCATAGGAAGTGTTTATCTCCCAGCAGAGGGTACACACGCACACATCCTTGACCAGCGTCTGGCACAGTGCTGACGACATTCACATGCTAGTGTATTTTTATCATTTTGGATGGATGGATGGATGGATGGATGGATTTCAGAACAACAACATACCGATATCAGTAATAAATAAATGCATAATACAAAAATAAAGTGGTCTATCTCTGAAAGAAGTCCTGTTCCAATGCAATATATACATCTCTAATAAAAGCTATTACTTTATGCTAAACCATGAGAGACAAACAATTACAATCCATCAAGGCTTTCAGACGTTCTCCGAGAAATAGGAGGTGACAGCATGTATCTGATAAGTGTGTGCTTCCAGCCCAGACGAACCACGTCTGTTTCAAGAAGGTTATTCAGACTCATTACTATCTCATCAAGAAAGGCCCATTCGTTAAGACAATTAATTAGAGTAGCGGACGCCTGTGGAAATTGATAATAATAATAATGAAGGGCGTGATGGCTGCTGATTGGTTGACGGGGCAGGGACCCAGGTGCAGGTTTTACGGTTTTTAATTGCAGTCGAGCGTTTTGCACAATGTGTTTTATTAGTTTTATCCGCCGCGGTTGACTTGTTAACCTCTTTTGAAGTGGTGCGCGGGAAGCGCTGATATGTGTGACTTGTCACTTATGTGAAGAGTTAGCAAATTATCAGTGAAGAGGATGAGCAGAGACTCGAGAAACGCTCTCAAGCTGTCAGTCAAGTGTTTCGGAGAATGTGAGGCCTAATGAAGACGCCGTGGAGCTCCGCTGGCAGCCTATAATTAACAGTTTAGAAAGGAAACTGAAGTGTAACGTCAGCACATTAATTAAAGCACTGGTGATTAAAATAAAATAAAATAAATAACAATAATTATTATCAACATTATTATTATTATTATTATTATTATTACTTATAGTAATAATTAAATCATTTAAGCACCCATTACAATTGTATTATTATTATTATTATTATTATTAATAATAAATATAAAATAAATACAATAATTATTATTTTTATTAATACATACGTGTATATAGTTATTAATATTAATGCATAAAATACACATTTATTTATTTGACTAAAATATGTATTATTTTACATAAATAAATAAAAAATAAACTAATAAATAAACTATTCACTAATGTCTCAAAAAAGTCTACATCAGTTGTGTGTGTACTATTTATTTATTTATTTATTTTTCCTCCTCCTTAAAATTAAATAAATAAATAACAATAATTATCGACATCATTATTATTGTTAATAAAGTATGAATTATAATAATTAAATCATTTTAAGTACCAGTTAAAATTGTATTATTATTAGTAGTAGTAGTAGTAGTAGTAGTATCATTATTATTATTATTATTAAATATAAAATAAATACAATAATATTAATTAATATTAATATTAATGCATTAAATATAAATTTATTATATTTATTTTACTAAAATATGTATTTAAATAAATAAATAAATAAATAAACTATTCACTAATGTTTAAAAAAAAAAGTCAGTTGTGTGTGTGTACTATTTGTGTGAATATGAAATAACTTTCATCGCAGATGGTTTGGTCACTATAATAATCAATTCATAATGATGCCATCTGTTCAGGAGTGACCACCTGAAAGAAAGAAAAGTTTAACACACAGCCTGGTTGTTAAACACGCTGTTCTCATCAGCGAAGCCTTAAGAAAGTGTCAAATGAAAAAGTCAGCAAGACAAAGACTGACTGACACTTTGACGGTTTAAAGTGTGGAAGGATATGGAATCATAAATGAGCAGAGAGTAAAGTCCCAATTCATCTCTTATTCATCTTCTCTGAGGTCCGTGCAACCGATAAGACATAGCCTAGGAGGGAATGATGGGAAAAATTCAGTGTAACAAAAGAGAAAATATACCATGATATTACTCCGAAAATATATCATGGAAATCCACTACCATGACACTAACGTAACGATAGACGATGACCAGTTTAATGATAGTAAATATCATGAACATAATATTGCAAAATGTAATGGGTATTTATTTTACACAGTATTTACTAAAAATCCTCAATATAAAATAAAAAAAATACATTTAAAATTCAATAAAAAATAAAATGTAATTTAAAAAATAAAATCAAAATTAAATAAAAATAATAAAACTAAATAAGAACATTAAATTAAATAAGAATATTAAATTTAAAATAAAATAAAATAAAATAAAATAAAATCTTATGCTATAATCTATTGCAGGGGTGGCGAACTCCAGTCCTGGAGAGCAGCAGCCCTGCAGAGTTCAGCTCCAACCCTAATTAAAACTCACCTGCCTGTAGCTTTCTAGTAACCCTTCAGACCTTGATTAGCTTGTTCAGGTGTGTTTGATTAGTGTTGAAGCAAAACTCTGCAGGACGGTGGATCTCCAGGACCGACGTTCTACAAACCCTGATCTATTGCTATCCTTTTAAAACAACTAAATATCAGAATCTGAATACAATACTTTTTTTTAAATGCCAATATCAGTCAGCAACCAATATTATGCCTATAATGTGCATCCCTGCAGGTAATCAAACAGTAAAACGTTATTACAATTTGAGACCAATCAATCGGTCAATCATAGTACTGGCACTGTACTCTTTGAAGGGAAATGCTGTTGCCACAATACACAAGTTTAGCAATTGATGTAGCAAATTATTAGAGATGCACTGATCGATCGGCCAGGGATCGGTATCGGCTGATTTTCCTCATGATCGGCCCGGATCGGTGATCGGCCGGTCAGTCTCACTTCTTTCCGATTCCGAGCCGATCCGTTTTGTTACCAGCGGCACAGGCATAACGTCAGCCGCGCATTCTCGCTCTCTTCTCTCCGACAACCCCTTCTCTCTCTCACACACGTCTCATTCGCTCCGGTTAAATAGTGCTTGTATTGCGCATTATTTTAGCCATTCCTGCAGGTTTCGCGCTTATACCAAACGCGCGCGCACCACCACTGATCTATATTAGTGGAGCGCACAAGCCGAGCTCAGTCTCAAACAGCTTGTGAGCCACAAATACCAAAATGAGTGGCTAAACGTTCAAATACATAAATTATGTCAAAATGTCAGTAATCAAATATAAAATAACACTGGATGTGTTATTTTACATTTGATTACTTTAATTTCTATAGTATTTCTTAACTTAATAAAAACTTACTTAACCTGAAAAACAAGTAGTTTCATAGCTCTCTTTATTCTATTGCATTTATTTGTGCTGTTGTTTGCATTTTTTTTTATTTGTTCTTATTTTATTACTGACTTTTTACTTGTGTTTTTTTATGAAAATAAAAATTTGCGTTGAAGAAAAGTAGATTTTTGTTTGTATATGCTGTCAATTATAGTTCTTAGAAAGAAAATCGGAATCGGCTAAAATTGGTATCGGCAGATCACACTAACAAAAAATCGGAAATCGGAATCGGCCAAAGAAAATTGCAATCGGTGCATCTCTACAAATTATATAAACACAATTAACCAACTGAAAGTTGTAAATGAAGTTTCCAATCCCAAACAATGTATGACTGAATATGTGTGTGAATATGTACATCAGGCTGTTCTTTGAAAGAGGTCACTCTAAATGACGCTTGTTTCATGTTTGGTGCTAATGATCTGATTAAACAGAAATGTTCTTTACTGTGTGCATTCAGAAAGAAACTACTGGCAAAGCACAGCATTCTCTCATCAAAGCCTTTGTTCTTTGAGTCGAGAAACATTCCCCCAGTCTGGGAAATCAATGCTGGGAAGAGGATAGAGCAAAACACATGGAAATGAGAATGCATAAAACATGGATGCCCAATGAGATCCGACCTGCATCATACTGCCGGATTCCTTTCTTCTGCTAATATTAGAAGCCAAAGCTAAAAGCAGCTCGTGCTCTTAGAAATGCAAAGTGACAGCATCAGCCCACCCATCACAACTACAATGAATATTAATATTTAGTGTCAGGAGAAACTTTTTCACTTTTAGTGGCGCATGCTAAGCCAAACATCACTGTAAGTCTTGCTCATACTTAAGGGTTTGGGATTTAAACTACGGTATTAAACTCTGTTACATAACCATAACACATGCAGTATCATATGCGCCACAGACATGACTAAAAATAGATAAAACGTGAAAATCTCAGAAACTTGCACTACTGTTCAAAAGTCTTGGGTCAGTAAGATTTTACAATATTTTTGAAAGAAGTCTCTTATGCTCACCAAGGCTGTATTTATTTGGTCAAAAATACAGTAAAAAAAAAAACAGTAATATTATGAAATAATATTACAGTTTAAAATGACTGTTTTCCATTTCAATATATTTTAAAATGCAACTTATTTTTGCAATAGTAAAGCTGAATTCTCAGCATCATTACTCCAGTCTTCAATGTCACATGATTCTTCAGAAATCAGTGCACTAATTTGATGCTCAAGAAATATTATTATTATTATTAAAAGAATCCTGAAAAGTATGTTTTCCACAAAAATGCGTTTGTGATAGTAAATCTGAATTTTACCATCATTACTGATCTTCAGTGTCACATCCAGTAATCATTCAAATACACGAATTTATATAATAATAATAATCCTTAGAAAAACAATAGGGCCTGCGCCTTACCGGCTTGGGCCCTAATAATAATAATGATTAAGAATTATTATTATTATTACAAAACATGATATTTTTCAGGATTCTTTGAAGAATATAAAGTTCAAGTATTTAACAGCATTTACTTGAAATATCATTTTTTGGAAGATTTCTTGAAAAGTATTTTTCGATTAATTTGCATCCAATAAATAAATAAATAATAAAACACTTACTGACCCCAAACTTTAGAACTGTAGTCTACTTTATATTGACGGAGGTAGCAAATCTAGAAAACAGAATATCATTAGTGGTCGACCGATATATCGCCAAGGCCGATATTTGGCATTTTCGAATATCGGCATCGGCCGATAAGTTTTTCTGTTTGGCAGATGCGTTCGAGGCATGCATGTGACCTGCATGATCGTGTGTTCTCTGTGTGACTTTCGGTCCGTACAAATTGAATGCTTTAAACATTCAATTTGTGATTTCAAATTATGCTGCGCTTTATGCATTTGCCCACTGTCATAGTCATGTCATTTTCACTGTGTGATGTATGTAATATGAGTGTTACCTTGGCTTTATTTGAAAAAAATATGATCCCCAATGCACACAAACTTCCCAGATTACTGAGTGCTCTGTTGGTTACAGTTTACTTCCTTTTTAATTATATTTTTATAGATATTTATTTATTTGTGAAAAATACTTTGTCATCTAAAGTCTAAGTATGTTTATTTTACAAATTAAATTTTTTATCCATTTTCAAACGATTTCAAATTTCTTAAATATTAATTAAAATAAATACAATTATATCGGCTTTATATCGGCCACCCTGCTTTCCAAGATATCGGCATCGGCTGTCAAAAAAACAATATTGGTCGACCACTAAATATCATAGACTGAAAATACCCTAAACAATAATTTTATGCTCTATAAACGACTTTGAACACCTTAGCAATAGCAACGAAATGGCTGTAAACCACACATGGAACCTTTTCTGTATTATGGCTGTTGCCATAGAAACAAAAAAAATCTTGGCACATTAAAAAAAAAAAAAACACACACACATACGAAAGACATTAAAGATCTAACTTTATAAGGCCAAAAAGCTGTAGAATATGAAAAAATATAACAAATGAATAAAAAGTATCACAGATCATTGACCATCATATTTTCAGTGAATCTCTGTTAAAGTAATTCTACTCACTCCTGAATGCTTTATGCAGCTGAAACTGTGACTTTGTGGCGACAAATTCAGGCACGAAATCATGGCTGTTTTGTTCATCAGTGAAAATAAGTTCCCACAGCTCTTTCCCCAGTTTCTGAATAGCCTTAATCAATCAAATTCTTCATGTATTATGAGATTTTTTTTATTAGAATCATCCTTCTGCATTTGAAATGTAATCGAATGAACCTGCGGCTCATATTAGCTGAATAGTGCTTAACTATGCCAGCAAATTGAGAAAACCGCAGTAGTTAAGCGTTCAGCTCGAGCAATCAGCCTCTATTCAGCGAGCATGATTGCTCTCTCAATGACGACAGACGTGAAATGAAAAAAGACAAATGCGTTTCAAAATTAGCTGGATGCCAGTGATGCTAACTATTGACTTAGCATGCATGCTGGCCTGCTATATATTTTAAATGTTTGTGGCCCAGAGATGCACTACAATCTGCATATTAATTTGCAGTCTACAATTATGTCAATTACTCAGAAGTCGTTTATTCGGAATTAGCTTTTGAAATATGTGCTAATTAGCATGGCAAATTCATTAGGCCTATTTACGAGGTCCAAAACATCACAAGGATGACCATGAAAAAAAATAATCTAAGATAAGGGGAGAAAATGTTTATTTATAAATTCATCAGAAGTACGAGTGGAATCAAGGGCTGGTAAATTGCACAATTGCAGAAAAAAAAGAAGGATCTGAATCATCACTGAAGTTAATTAAATCGATATAAACAGACATCACAACGGTCTTTTATCTCTTGCACACTCTTACTTTTTTGAATAGCTTTTTTCATTGTTTTCTCATCACAGATAAGCTTTTAATCTATGATACTGAGTATTAGGTTTAAAAAAAAATAAACAGCAATATATCACAGAAATGAGAAACATGTTCAGTTTAACAAGGGACGCTGACAATCTCAAAATACAACTGTTGCATAAAAAACTTTTAATATATTCTGTAACTATCATTAAAAAAGGGGGGGAAATGTACACTACTGTTGAAAATTTCGGGGTCAGTAAGACTGTTTTAAAAAAAATTTAAACTTTTATTCAGCAAGGACACATTAAATTGATTAAAAGTGACAGTAAAGATATTTATAATGTTACAAAAGACTTCAAATTTTTCAAATAAATGCTGTTCTTTTGAACTTTCTATTCATCAAAGAATCATGAAAAAAATTTATTATTGTTTGTACAAAAATATTACGCTGTTTTTTTAACATTGATGATAATAATTAATGTTTCTTAAGCAGCAAATAATTATATTAGAATGATTTCTGAAGGATCATGTGAAAATGAAGTCTGGAGTAATCATGCTGAAAATTCAGCTTTGAATCACAGAAATAAATTACATTTTAAAATATATTAGTTTTAAACTGTAATCATATTTCACAATATTACTCTTTTTTTCTGTATTTTTGAATTATTTTTTTTTTTTACTTACAAACCACAAAATGGTAATGTATATAAAAACTATAAATACTAAATAACAAATTCAGTTCATACTAAAATGAACTACATATCGGATCACAAAAACATATGAAAAAAGTAAAAAAATAGTTTAAATAGTGCATTAATTGTTATATAATTTAAATTTACTGTTATTCCTATACACCAAAGAATTACAAAAAAGACTTTAATCAAAACAAATCCGTATATAAATTTCAGTTCATCAAGTAACATCTTTGAAAATTCTCATTTGTTTTCATTAGAATCAGAAACGACTGTTCCCAAATTATGATGGAAATTCCAATAGGAATCCTGCACTGATTCCATTTGGAGTTTTTTCCTGACTAGGTGCTGAATAAAACCCTCCTCTCTAATGGCTGTTAACCTGCCCATTCTGATGGACTGCTATGACAGCACCGGCACACAGGGACAGGCCCATAATGCATCAGTGAGTGACTGTGAGTGGAAGTGAATGATAGGGCTGTACAGGTAATGCGGATCTTGGGAAAGTAAAGTGCTCTGTTATCACAGGGTGTAGTAGGTGCTTTAGGTCATTATCAGTGACTCTGTAGAGCTCAGAGAAACTCTCACACACACACACACACACACACATACATAATCACCATTCATCATCTGGAGTGGCTGATTATGGGCATTAGGCAAAGAGACGGGTGGCTGAACGCATGACAACAGGCTGGGAAAGGTGGGTGAGGAATCCATTATGGTCAGTATGATAATGCAGAATATCAGGTATTATTGACATATTGTACTCCTTAACATTTGTCTTTGAGGCTGACAGCAGTTTAATGCATGCAGAATGAGGGTAGGAGTAATTACAACCGAAACCGTAATCCATGAAGTACACTCAGAAGTGGTTTTAATACTAATTTATCAATTTATTAATTTAAGAAATCAGCATCGACCACTCACTCAATGAACAAAAGTGAACAAGGACGATCCTTCATCGGTCTCAAAAACTAACAGAAGCCTTTTTTTATGTATTTCTGTTGATTTTCTCCAAAATAAGTGTTTGTTTAAATGGAAAGTTACCCAAAAATGAGATTCTGTCATCATCACTATGATGGTTTTCTTTTGTGGAGCACCAAGGGAGCTATTTTTGCACAATGATCCATACAATGAAAGGCAAAAATAACTCCAAGATAACTGAAACAACACTGCCCAAAGTAACCAAAAGTAGCCCATATGACTACTGCACATTACAAGTGTTTTGAAGCAATACAGTACCTTTAAGTGATGATGAAAAAATCCAATGTGTTAAAAATTGCATTTAAAATTTCTTTAATTTGCACCAGGTTTAACATCAAAGACACTTGAAAACCAATGACGTTTGACATCATTGTCATCAAACCAGTCGAAACATGTTTTGACGTCATTGAGCTGAACTCGAACACAGATGGGATTTGAGTGCGACAGAACAAGAAAGGCTTGCAAATAATGGCTTATACCTCACACAAAGCAATCAAAGGCGTATCTCCAACATTCATGTACATGTAATCACATTTTGCTATGCTTTTGATGTTTTTTTGTTTAAATAATTAATTGTTTCATCTTAGTTTTTTGTTGTCAGTTATGTATATTAGGGCTTTATTTTACATATTATGTGGTTATGGTGGTATAATATTATTGTGTTTTGTATTGCACAACACTGTGCTCAATCTATTGTACATCCAAAGCTTGTGGAAAAAGGCTTGTGATGAACTTTGATTCTACATGTAGCTTTCTCATTCCCACCAGTGTTTTTATGGTGGCTGTCAGCATATTATAACAGGTATAAAACAGATTTTTGTAGTTCAGCAGGTTGTTATATTAAAGGGATAGTTCACCCAAAAATGAAAATTCTGTCCTTAATTACTCACCCTCATGTTGTGTTCCAAACCCGTAAGACCTTTGTTCATCTTCGGAACATAAATTAACACAAAGTATTCTCGTAGCTTCATAAAATTACAGTTGAACCAGTATTGATGTCACATGTTTTAGTGATGGCCTTATGACCTTTCTGGGTCTTGAATGTGTCAGTTGCATTGCGGTCTATGCAGGGTCAGAAAGCTCTCAGATTTCATCAAAAATATCTTAAAAGGATAGTTCACCCAAAAATGAAAATTCTGTCGTTAATTACTCACCCTCATGTCGTTCCAAACCCGTAAGACCTTCATTCATCTTCGGAAAACAAGTTAAGATATTTCTGATGAAATCCGAGAGCTTTCTGACCCTCCATAGACAGCAATGCAACTGAAATGTTCAAGGCCCAGAAAGGCAAAAGACAAGTAAAGGCATCAGTAAAATAGTCCATGTGACATCAGTGGTTCAACCGTAATTTTCTGAAGCTGCAAAGAAAACAAAAATAATGTCTTTATTCAACAATTTCTTCTATTCCGTGTCAGTCTTCGACACGCATTCTCGTAGCTTCATAAAATTACAGTTGAACCACTGATGTCCACTGACATGGACTATTTTAACAATGATCTTACTACCTTTCTGAGCCTTAAACGTGTCAGTTGTGTTGCTGTCTATGCAGGCTCAGAAAGCTCTCGGATTTCATCAAAAATATCTTAATTTGTGTTTCGAAGATGAACAAAGGTCTTATGGTTTGGAACAACATGAGGGTGAGTAATTATTGATAGCATTTTTATTTTTGGGTGAACTAATTGTTTAACTCCCTTACTGAAATATACATTAAGTTAAGTGTAAGCCATAAAACCTAAAATGTTGTTACCATATTTTTACAATAAAGTTAAGGCAACCACAGCTAGCAGCATCTTTTAACATATTTGTTTACAGTGCACTTTTATGCCAATTTTTTTCACTTTCTTTTTAGTTTAGAGATTATGTTAGTTAACTCATTTTGTATTCCACTGGAAAATGAAAGCCGTACACATTCAGATTTGTTCTGACATGAAGGAAAGTCAAAAATGATGATCATTTTTGGAAGAACTCTCTCTTTCCGACATCTACCCACACAAGCAGACACCCAAAGATCATCATAATCAACCCAAAATGAGTGAAAGTTCATAAAACCACCACAAAAACAGAATATTAAAGCTAAAAGAGAAGAACTAGAGTGATTAAGTGTTTAACTGACTAAAGGAAACAGTGTGGCAAGTCCTCCCAGCATGACCTCTCCGTCTCCCAGAGTCCACCGGGGCCCCGTCTACAGCAACTCTACGCATTAACGTCATTCATCATCCCACACTGAATATTCATGGGCAGGGCCCGGGGGTCAAGCCAAGCGCCATCACTTCCTGCTGGGGGTTAATGGGCATCAGAGCAGGGGTGGGGCCTTAATCTGATTCCATCACCATGGCAACTTCACCCTAATCAACCTCCGTGGGAGGTGAAGAACGGTCTAATGAAGATGCTGTGACTCCCTCGCACTGGCTTTGTATTAAAGTTGATTAGCATGCGCTACTAACGGTGAGACCTCGTCTCAGTGGAATGTTTCCAAAGGATGATAAAGATTATTATAACAGAGACGAAAGCTGCTTGACTGCATAATGGGCAATAATGGGCCCGGTCAGTGTGAAAAATGGGTTCGCAAGAATGGTTTTTCGGTCTTAATGGAAGGAAAACACTTTCAGGAAGAAAAAGAAAACTGCGTTTAGAATGCAATACTGTGCAGGAATCAATAGCAGCGAGTTAAAGAGTAAAAAAGTTTTCCTCATTTCCTATTCAGCCCAAATTTCATGCCAGAAAGTTTGCCAATAAGCGGTTTTATTGGAGTCAAAACGGCTCTGTTCCAAACCTAAGTGGGCTGCTTATCTAGACAGCAATTTTAGGCATCAAAAAGCTCTTGATGCGAAGAGTGATGTAAACAAGATGAAAGAAAATTATGGTTACACTTCATTTTAAGGTGTCCTTTTATACATTTAAGTACTGAGTAATAATAATTAACTACATATACTTACTAAATGGTTAGGGTTAGGATTAGAGTTTGGCTTGGGTTACTTGCATGTAATTATGCATAATTAATTGTTATTATAATAGTAAGTACATGTAACGTGTAAAAAGGACACCTTAAAATAAAGTGTTACCAAAATTAATAATGCAAGCATCACTTTTGCTGTTGCTCAAACACAAACTTAGTGCCGGTCACGTTGGAAGTTACCTAGCTGGGGACTATTTTCAGGCGCTTCGTAATATCATTGCGCATAAATCTGCATAAATTAACCCAAAGTATTAAACTTCAGCACATAACTAGTCCAGCATCACCTGTGCTACAGCCAGTAAGGACACTTCAAATCAGAGAAGGTGCTTTTTGATTACTTTTCGTAAGTGATCCAACTTATTTTCACATGGTGGACAACAAAATCCCCTGCCTTAGATTGAAAAAAGCAACTTGCAAAGTAACGACTAATTAGCAATTACCCAGAACACCCTAACAACTCCACAGTAATAGGCTTAAAAAAACACTCAATGGCGTAACAACTCTCTGGCACTAGCAACTTTAATGTATTTTCATAAATATTAAATGACCAGAAGCTCTCCTCTAATATACAAACATGCTCAATTTCCATGCATCTTCATGTGTCATCTGCAAATCTGTATTTGTAATTTATATCCATATCACAACAAAAGCACACAGACCATATGAATAAAACAATGAATAAATCAGAAAGGCACTCAGAGTAAAATATCATATTTTTCCATGTCTCTTAATAGCTAAACAGCTGAATTCTGCCACCAACGTGTTTATCTGAATAATAATTTAATTCCTAATAAACTGAACCAGTTTTAAAATCTCAAAAATGTGAAAAACTCAAATGAAAGAAGTGGCTTAATGATTATAAGCTGCTCTGAATATCATATGAATATTTTATTAGTAATTATTCAACCCCTGCTGAGTAAGAATTTATCATTTGTTTCATGTATGCATCTAGACTTATTACTACCATGCTTATTATTCAAATTTAAGAGAGTTTATGAGATTATGCTATGCAAAATGGACATTTCTGACACAAATTGCTTAAATAGTAATATTAACATTCATCAAAAACATTAATATTAAGCATGGCAGATGTAGTTATTCAACACGGGCTTACAGCTTGTTACACAAAAAGTGCAAAAAGTGTTATTAAAAAATAAATGCATAAATGCTGCCAAACTGGTTCCAAACTGAAATAGTGATGATGTCATTGGTGTGTACACCAATCCGCTCAAGGCAGGGAGGGCAGGCTAAACAAGTCCCAACTAAACGTCTGAAGTAACTTGCTTTGCAAGTTCCCACTTCTTCTAGACGTAAAACTGTGTTTATGAATGTCCAGGCAGCACAAAAAAAAACTTGGCAGACTGCAAATATATTGCAGTAGCTTTGACAAGTCACATGACAGAAGGTAGTGCTGTGATTGGCTGACTACCCTCAATGCGATAATGCCCACCAATCATGCTCACAGCTGGTCCGCAAATCTGCAAGAATGAGCCAAACTGGAAAAAACAGATCACCTAGTTACAGACTAAACAACTCACCCACTCAGATAGCATCACATTTGGCCACACCTGAATCCAAATGAACCCTAAATGACACAAAAGCCTGATCTTTGAGTGAGAGGTGAGGTATACCATCATGATACCTTCATTGTTTACTGACCAAATGGTTCAAAAAGAAAGGGATTATTATTAATGATAATAGCCAAACAACTAAAGACTGAACCTGTAAACATCAAATTCAAATGAAAACTGAATTTACAATGACCTAAACAACCCAAACTCACAGAGGGAACTCAATTCAGAAGTCCACCACAGGCCACTGCTATAAACAATCAAAGTGATTTGCCAAACGTAACTGCATTCAAAAATACCGTACATTTTAGTGACGAACACGCTAGATAATATTCACAGTAACACAGAAACAGCCTCTCGATCCAGCTCTAGTGTTTGTGTATAAGTACCACGGTTTCGTACCTTGTCTTTGTCCTCCACCAGTTCTGCTAGCATGTCATCTGGGTCCAGGATCCCCCCATCCACATACTCCACATGGAGTGTCCGCACCAGGAACTCCCCATCCTGTTGAAAACAATAGGTCCATTAGAAGTGCCCCGTTCAACAACAATACAAGAGACTAATCATAAGTTTGCAAGTTTTGGATAGACAACATGCCGTTTCGTTCTTATAATTAGTAGAAATCATATTTCTGTAATCAAAAGATGTACAAATATATTAGCAGATAGAGATTACATCACATTATATTTATCATTATTACACAACTAGGCTAGTTCTGACTCTGAAATTGGATTGGATGAGCTACCGTACAGAATAATTGTCATTTATAACTTATTGAACATCATGTTGTTGCTGACGCCACTTTACCGCAGTGAAAATCAACCACTATAACACACTTTATATCTCACTTTCTT
The DNA here is from genome assembly GCF_001515625.1 of Sinocyclocheilus rhinocerous. Classification (NCBI taxonomy): domain Eukaryota; kingdom Metazoa; phylum Chordata; class Actinopteri; order Cypriniformes; family Cyprinidae; genus Sinocyclocheilus; species Sinocyclocheilus rhinocerous. Next base: position 28,931 of record NW_015623473.1, on the reverse strand, counting down.
TGAGCACTACTTTATTATAAAAAGATAAGCATGCAAAATACAACAGCATTTGTTTGCCCTCGTTTGACATGCTAGAGGCAAGCTAGCTGAGGCAGCTCTCATTTGTTTTGCCCTTTAATCATGATTAGGAAACAATAGCAGCTTTAATGTACGTCTGATGCTTCCATGTCCATGAATGTATGGAAACTAAGGTAGCGATGACAATTAAAGGTGTTAGTTTCCTGTTGCTCAAAGGTTCAATTATACAGCACATTAATACCGTTACAGCATAGACTAACATATTATAAATTCACAGAGCTCATAGAATCACAGAATTATAAACTATGACTGGCTGTGCTAAATTATGAATATACTGACGACTAAAGTGTGTTTTTCTTTTATTCACTGACTGTACACTATGGCCTTAAGTGCCTTATTGCTTTGATAAGGCCAGGTACATCAAAAAACTGTTTGTTGAGCATCAAATCAGCATATTAGAATGATTTGTGAAGGATCATGTGACACTGAAGGCTAGAGTAATTGTGCTGAAAATTCAGCTTTGACCACTGGAATAAATTACATTTTAAAATATATTGAAATAGAAAATCTGTTATTTTAAATTGTAATAATATTTCACAAAACAGATTAAATGACTGTGATGAATTTATTCTTTTGACCCTGACAAGACAACAGGATGAGATGGGTTACAGGTTGACGGAGAACTTGAAAATTTATGGTGGGAACACATACCTACACATGTAATCAGATAAGATAAGTCAAAGTCGTGAGTTGTCATAGTTTGAATAGCATCAGCTCATTACCAGACAAACTCACAGAACGACTTTCCTGTAGGGTTTAAGGAGAAAAAAAACACTACAATGGTCTGAGAGAACGTGTTTGGCTGGTAACGTATGACATAACAGATCGAGGTCAACGCCTTTCAGTAGAAACCTCAATGAAACTGTTAACACACAGGACAATAATTCCTACAATCATCTTGTCATGTAATGATTAAACAGAGGTCAACACTGCAGTTCAATACAAACAATGAAAGTCATTTTCAATGAAAGTCTTTGTAAAAGCAGCATTAAATTATTTATTTTTGTGAATTTCAGTATGTACACAGTAGAAAACCCAGAAGTAGCTCAATCAAAACTGTGTGAATGATAATTGATCATCTTGGGGGCATCAAACAAATTGTGTATAGTTTAGTAATAATTTAAAGGGGTCATCGGATGCTAAATTCACTTTTACATGTTGTTTGAACTGAAATGTGTGTTGGCAGTGTGTGTACACAACTACCCTATATAATGATAAAAATCTTTTTTTTAAATCTCGATACATCCAAACCCCTTTCTCATATCAAGCCGATCTCAGATTCTTGGCAGAATGACGTAGTTCTGCACAGGCCCCTCCCATGATTGTTGATTGACAGTGACGTCAGTCTTTTTTTTTTTTAAGCACAGCTCCACCCTGAGTGAGCTGTCATCAGTCCACCATTGTTTCGACGCCGGAGTGGTTGTAGACAAGAATGGCTCCTAACTAAGCGATTGATGTGTTTTGTTATTGGATGTTATAATGAACATAGAAGTCGTCATTTACTCCCCACATCTGAACCGCTGAGGACGCAGTAGATTACTTTTGTTTTTGAAGGGAATGCACCCCCCGATCTACCTAAATGCGTCTATGTCCGCACGAATCATTTGTGATCCAGCTTCACCTACAGAAGTGAGTATAGGGTTTTTTTATGAATCTTTGCAAATCGCCTTTCCTAATTAGGGATGCAACGATACAATTTTTTCAGAACCGATCCGATCTGATACCAAAAATTCGGAGTATCGGCCAATTCCGATCCGATACCAGTGCAGTTTTTTTTTTTAAATCAGTGTATAATTTTTAGGATCATTTTTCGGATCAGCAAGAAAAGAAAAATATTTCAATTTTCAACTTGCTTTCCATTTATTACTTAAAGCGAATTAAGCAAACACTACTACTAGTAGCAAATACTACTAGATTAACTAAGAAAGTTTAAAGAGACAAGAGAACAGCCAGTAAAAATAAGAACAAATACACAAATTACAAGCATAGATAAATACAACATAATAGGTTACAAATAAAATAAGTTGGTAGTATTCAAATACAGAAATGTAATAATTAGGGAAAATAACACTGCATAGTGTTCACTGTATAAATTAAATATAGATTTTTATCACAGCTGTTTTGTTGTTTGATGATCATTAATGACAGCAGCAGTATTTATAGGCCGCTGTCCCTTTAAGACCTGATGCACGGATCCGATATAATGATACACATCACATCCGATTTTTTTCTCAGCTGTTTTCATTCACTTGAGACATAACTGACTGCGTTTACCTGAATGATTGTTGAGATGGGTATTTTGTCAATTTTATGTGTATGTGTCTGTTCAGAGGATTCAGAAGAAGATTCAGTTCGGTGTTCACGCGCCGTCTGAAATGCGTGTGCGGCTGTGCGCGTAGAGAACAGTGCGTGAGTAACGAATCAAGTTCCCTTTCGCCTTTTCTATCTGGAATTGTTTAAAATTCGCTTGCTTGTGTAAATACGAACAAATGATAAACTGACGAATCGTGGGGCTTGGTCCGTACGGATCACGGATCAACTACGATCCGTTTAACCACTAATCATCACTCTTGTGTGTGTGAAACACAATCTACTAAATATAGACAACTTAATTTTAATGAAAAATAACAAATGAAAAAATATATAATCATAATATATGACAAAAAATTATATTATAAACTAGGTTAGTGGATAATTCAGCAGCAAAAGTTATTCTAGAAAAATCATGGGTGCACAATAATTTTATAAAAACATTAAACTAAACTAAACATTTAGTGAAGCAACATTATTTAGTGGGCAACAAATAAAAGTTAATAAGTGTATGGCTAAATCTGGTCAAATATTACACATTGCCCTTTGTATTGTTGTAAAATACATTCATGAAAACAAGTAGCCTAAATATATATATAAAATATATACTATAAAATTAAAAGACATTTCTTTTAAATGCATAGCACAGTAATGAAGGCAGCAACATATGATAGAACAGAACAAAAAAGACTATTAATAATCTTTCATTGCACAAAAGTATAATACGAAAGGGTATGGCTCCAATACAGAGCGGCACAAATCGCTTATTGAGTCACAGTGCTCAGTGCTCCGCATAAAAAAGGGAAGAGATATTGATGCCTTTTCTTTTAACGGTTTTAAATCTCAGTTATTGTGCACTCTTGAAGAGAGTTTCATTGTTTTGACTGTAGTAACCGAACGCGACACGCAGTTTGAATGCTGAATGGAGGATGACAGACAGACGCAGCGGGGAGAAGAGTTTATGTGAACTTGAATTAAATATTCATCTATACTTCACATTAAACTATGGAACGGCTTCAGAACACTTGAAATAGTGCACGAAAACGTTATGGTGGTTTATAATGTTTTTGTGCCTTTTGTGGGCCTTAACAATAGCACAGAGTAGTATACGCACAATATCGGATTTGGATCGGTCTAGTCTGACCGATACCCGATCCGGCAGAAAATGGCAGTATCGGAGCCGATACCGATACGGAGTATCGGATCGATGCATCCCTATTCCTAATAATGTGCTAGTTAGCAAGTTTCACGATGAATACGGCTAAAGTTTACCGTCTCTCAGAGAGCGGCTCGGAAGAGAGGGGCGGGGTGAGCAGAGCTCATTTGCATTTAAAGGAACATGCAAGAAAACGGCTTGCTGTAAGCAGAGCTGTTTTTGACAGGGTAAAAATGGTGTTGTTTTACACTACCATTGAGAAATTTTAACCAAAGTATATTATAGACTTTACATTAAGACCCTAAAGAATCATATCAAACTGAGGAAAATGGGCATCCGATGACCCCTTTAAAGGTAAGGTAGTAGGGATGGGCGATATGGGCTTAAAAATATATCTCGGTATTTATCGCGATAACGATATCAGTGACAATAATTCAGGGAATCCTGTTTCTTTAGAGAAAAGTATTATCTTTCCTATTTTTACCCAAAATAGGGTGTTGAGAGCATTACTGAGTTCACACATAATGTAATGACTGTTTAATTAATACTGGAAGCTGGAGGGCGCCCTTGCGCAGAAACTCCATATAAGTAATAGGCCTACTACTGACGACGCTCCATAAAATCCCTAATATGGACAAAGTTATCCATTATTGCTGAATAAAAACACACAACAGAGATAGAGAAATTTTAACTGATGAAACTTGAAGACAATAAACATACGATTGCACAAAATCTGTTTTATCTTTGTTCTTTAAGCAATCTTGGGTATTGGAAAGTATATTTATAATGCAATGCTAATCGACATAGCCTTTATCACTGTATATAATATTATCATTCTGTAATATGAAACCACATCTGGTCATAAAAAGAATTATTTCAAACACTCGACTTTGTTATTAAGTTAATTTGGAGAAAAAGCATGTCAATGATATCTTTGTTGGACAACAGGTTTGTAAACAGGCTCATACACATGCAAAACTGTATCGCACACGTGCTTGTACATTTATTCTTGCTAATATGATTGGATGAACATTTTAAGGTCCTACTCCTTCCACAGACGATTTAAATACAGAAATAAATTTAGACCACTTCACTTAACTTAAAGGGGTGGTTGATTGCGATTTCACTTTTTTAACGTTAGTTAGAGTGTAATGTTGCTGTTTGATCATAAACAATATCTGCAAAGTTACGAAGCTGAAAGTTCAATGCAAACGGAGATATCGTCTTTTAAAATTCTGGCAGTTTAATGCCTACAAAAACGACTGGTAAGGGACTACAACGAGTTACTTCCCGGGTCCGTTACGTCAAGAACCCAGAATTTGACATAAACCCCGCCTCCGGGAACACGCAGCAAAGCAATGTGCAATATGAGGCTATGATGAATATATGTAGGCTATACACTGTGCAAACAAGGGTTAAAACAAAAACATTGTCAAAAAACTATTGACTGATGATTACTACTTAAAAACAGGAATTAAAATCACTAAATCAAAAATAAAAAAAGCTAAAAGCAAAAACTAAATATTAACTGGTGCGAGGAACACACACATTCACTGATCTGAAGACCGTAATTATAGTTCCTTTGCTGTTGTATTTTTATGAGGACCATATACAATCCGGCAAATCATATTTCTGGGAAAATAGACAAGTGATAACTGGTGTCTCACCTGCAGTTGTGTATACTGGCAGTTTAACATCAGGCATTCAGGAAAGAGGAAACTGGGATTGCTGGGCCAGCTAGTGAAATGATGTAAGGGAAATACTGAACTCATGAATTACACCTCACCCAGATGCTTTACAATCAAGAACTGGCTGAAAATATCAAATGTCTAGTAGTAATGTTTCTTTTGAAAAGACTAGAAAACTTTGTTGGCATTAATGGAAGTGCATTAGCATGGTTCAAATCGTACTTATCTGACCGCCATCAATTCGTAGCAGTGAATGAAGAGGTATCATATCCAGTGTTGGGGAAAGTTGCTTTTAAAGGGGTCATATGATGCGATTTCAATTTTTCCTTTCTCTTCGGAGTGTTACAAGCTCTTGGTGCATAAAGAAGATCTGTAAAGTTGCAAAGACTAAAGTCTCAAATCCAAAGAGATATTCTTTATAAAAGTTAAGAGTCAGCCACACCTACCTAAAACGGCTCGTTCTAACACTCCCCCACATATCTACCTCACTATGTGGGAAGATTTGCATAACACCGCCCAAATGTTCACGCAAAGAAAGAAGACGTAACTTTTATTCTCGCTGTAGTATAGTTGCTGCCGCCGCCATGTCGTGAAGGCGCT
>NW_015623473.1:15090-23048 GCF_001515625.1 Sinocyclocheilus rhinocerous | reverse complement strand
ACAATACTCGGCCGAGAATGGTTGTTTGAGTGAGTGTATTTATAGTGAATGTGTGATTGATGACAGCTGTGTGCAATCAGTGCTGTGTGCAATAAGTGCTGTGTGCAATCAGTGCAATGGCTGATGGGATATGTAGTCCGGGATGACATGCAACAGTTTGTGTTGTGCGAGAGTCACTGTAATGGAAGTCCATGGACAGGATTCATGACACTGTTAAATGGGTTAATAATTTTAATATATATATTTTTTTTCTCTCTCTCTCCATTAATATCGCCCTAATGTGTGCGTGTGTATGTGCATGTACGTGTGTGTGTGTGTGTGTGTTTTATGTCTGGTAAAAAATAAATAAAAATAAATAAAGAATTGAGTGAAAGTTTCTGCTACTGTACATGATCCAAAATTATTTAATAAATACAGAAAAAGCAAAGTTGTTTTAGAAGCAGAGCATTACTACAAATTATTACAAAGCATTTTCTTTGTAATAACATACACTAATAAATGATGCACACCAAGACTAGCAATGTGCATTTGTTTTGTTTTGTAATCTTGATGAATATGTCAATTCAAGTCAACTTTATTTCTATTGCGCTTTATACAATACAGATTTTAGAAAGCAGCTTCACATAGATAAACAGGAAAAGAGCAGAATCAGTTGTAGAATGTCAGCCAAGGAGACATTTCAGATTCTGCTGAGTGTCATTATTTAGTTCAAGTCAGTTCAGTGTTGGTTGTGTTCAGATAGGGCTACATGATTAATTATAGTTTAATCGTGATCACAGTTTCTGCTTTTCTCAGTTTATCATGTCAGTGACTGTAGCACATTGACTGTAGATGTGTTCATGTGGTGAGCATGAAGAACATCATATTCTGACATTAAGGTCAACATGCACATTGGCAGCTTTAGATACAGAGGCAGCAAAACAGAGGCTTGTCTTCTAACGATTCTAATGGATTCACAAGTTTCAAACTGTTCTAAAGCAGCGTTCTCATCCTGTTCCTGGCCTCGCCTGCTCTGCACACGCTCTGCATCTCTCTCTCTCTCATTCATATCATTAGCTCAGTGAATACACTTATTTTCACATACTATAGTTATGAGAAGCGTTATACATGGACGCGCGTGCGGTTGCCGAACTGTATTAAAGCTTTAATCAGAATAAAACCGTATATTAAAAGCTAACAGAAGCAGTAGCATTTACAAATAACAGCGTATCTAAAAGTATGAGACAACAACAAACAAAAATCTTAGGCCTACCATTAAAAGCCGGGCTTGCACAGGTTCTGCGCGATCCTTTTCAATAATATCCTCTGCGTCTCAATCGGGCTCAAATTGATAAGCAATATAGACGACGTCATTGTTTACAATACAACCGGAGCACATGCCGCTATGTTGAGGGGCGGGACGTTTAGACACACACTAGAGGCGGTTTAGCCAATCACAACACACTGGGCCAGCTAATCAATCAGAGCCCATCGTGTATTTCTGAGGGAGGAGCTTCATAAAAGCAGGAAATGATCAGCACATTCAGAGGAGAAGGGGCAGAGCCGTGTGGAATAAAGGTAAATTATGTGAAAAATAATGCGTTTTTTAACAAACGAAGCATTAACACATGTTAGACTGCACCCCATAAACACAATCAAGCCTATAAAAAAACCAGTCAACCACCCCTTTAAGTGATTGCTATCGGGTTGTGAAGAGACTTTCAACCATCAAAACAAAAAAAGTTTCTGAACCAAATCACCTACCCTGTCTTTAAGAATACATGTTTCTGCACCATTTCTGTGTGTCTAATCAACCAAATAAATTATGCATCACTGTTCACATGACCCATTTGTTAAAATGTTCAGAGGTTCATATTGCTTCAACTGAAGCATAAGTTTCTGTTTGCACAGACAAGCATTTATTCTGCAGAAGTCAAAAAGAAAACCAATGCTCTATCAAAACCAATCCAAAGCCTCCATATTTGTTCATAAAAGCAGCTTCAATCCTCCAAAAACACTTTAAAATGGAAGCTGATACCATCTGAGCATGGGGGGAAAAAAGCAGTTCCTCCAATCCAGAAAGAAAAAATTACTCTCAATTCAACCCAGATTAACACACACTGATATTTTTTTGTAAAGGTGATTTCTCCGCCTCAGTCCCAACAGGAAGCAGCAGTCAACATCCACCCTGCTGCTGTGGAAAAGTGTTCATGCTGTTTAGGCAGATATGTCTGCTGGGACTGTTTTCAGCTTCACGAAGCCATCTGAGCAACATTTGCTGTGGAAGAACAACACACCTGGTGCTTTTTACACACACCAGCTCCCCTAACACTGGAAGAACCATTCAGACATTTAAACAAGACACATGGTTCGACAGCTGAGGTACAAGCTTCCCACAGCAATAACTGGAAATATTAATACAGATTCATTATCAGTAAAATTACATTATGCCAGTGGCATGGAAACATGGATGTGTGTAGCTACGAATAAATTTGACTATTTTATGCTTTCTTGTTTTTCTACCACAAATCCCGTGAAACACCATGAGAAAACCAAATATTACAAGATCCGATTAAGTTCTGAGAAATTGTCTCAAATGTCAAACACAACCAGTAATCAGACTCTCCATCTATGCGAACTGAGAAGTCATTTCAACATGCACTAATTGTAAATGATTCCTCACAGCTACAATCTTTAATTAGTGTTTTTTCGCTGAGGCAAGCGCATTATGATTACTATTGTGTATACTGGGGGTTAATGATCTGAACAAACCCCTAACGCAAAGTACTAAATGTCAGCATATAACTCATCTGGCATGGCTGGTGCTACAATACCTGAAATATAAAATATAAAACGAGCCAAAATACTTACATTTTGCAATCATGGAATGCACAATGGCATTTTGACCTTGCAGTCATTAATCAATCATGGCTGAACTGTCTTAACATTTGCAAACAATTTTACCTTCATAATCTGATGTATTCCCCAAAAAACTAGGTTATTCAACAAGAAAAAAAAAGACGGGATGGTGAAAATTGAGTGAATGGAGTGACAGGAGCAGAGGGGTTAAAAATAGGAGACGGTTTGGGCTTAGTTTAAGAGGGCCTTTATGTAACCAAAAAAACAAAGGCATTTCAGATTTTTGGAGCAATTCTGATGAGAGACGGCAAAGACAAACTTTTGTTTTTTGTTTTTGAGGTACAAGCTTCCCACAGCAATAACTGGAAATATTAATACAGATTCATTATCAGTAAAATTACATTATGCCAGTGGCATGGAAACATGGATGTGTGTAGCTACGAATAAATTTGACTATTTTATGCTTTCTTGTTTTTCTACCACAAATCCCGTGAAACACCATGAGAAAACCAAATATTACAAGATCCGATTAAGTTCTGAGAAATTGTCTCAAATGTCAAACACAACCAGTAATCAGACTCTCCATCTATGCGAACTGAGAAGTCATTTCAACATGCACTAATTGTAAATGATTCCTCACAGCTACAATCTTTAATTAGTGTTTTTTCGCTGAGGCAAGCGCATTATGATTACTATTGTGTATACTGGGGGTTAATGATCTGAACAAACCCCTAACGCAAAGTACTAAATGTCAGCATATAACTCATCTGGCATGGCTGGTGCTACAATACCTGAAATATAAAATATAAAACGAGCCAAAATACTTACATTTTGCAATCATGGAATGCACAATGGCATTTTGACCTTGCAGTCATTAATCAATCATGGCTGAACTGTCTTAACATTTGCAAACAATTTTACCTTCATAATCTGATGTATTCCCCAAAAAACTAGGTTATTCAACAAGAAAAAAAAAGACGGGATGGTGAAAATTGAGTGAATGGAGTGACAAGAGCAGAGGGGTTAAAAATAGGAGACGGTTTGGGCTTAGTTTAAGAGGGCCTTTATGTAACCAAAAAACAAAGGCATTTCAGATTTTTGGAGCAATTCTGATGAGAGACGGCAAAGACAAACTTTTGTTTTTTGTTTTTTAAACATGCACAGATGAACCGTGGACAACAATACCAGTAAAATGTGTTAAGAATTTAAATAGGGTCCATTTTAAAGGAATAGTTCACCCAAAAATGAAAATTGACTCACTCACCTCCGTCCATGTAGATAAGTTTGTTCTTCATCGGAACAGATTTGGAAAAACTTAGCATTACATCACTTGCTCATCAATAGAGTTAATGGGTGCCGTCCAAACAGCTGATAAAAACATCACAATAATCCACACCACTCCAGTCAATCAATTAACATCCTGTGAAGTAAAAAAAAAAGCTGCATGTTTCTAAGAAAAAAAATCCATCAAGACATTTTTAACTTAAACCGTCGCTTCCACCGCAAGTCCGTAATCCATAATAACATTTCGTCCAGTGAAAAAGTCCATCCCCTGTTGTCCTCTCATATCATAATCCACCAACAAATTTGTTTAGAACTGTTTTGGACTGTTTTTGTTTGATCTCTGCATATATTTCCTCAGACGTGTCAGTGATGGATTTGATTCTTGCAGTCACACAGCTTTTCACTTCGCAAGATGTTAATTGATGGACTGGAGTGGTGTGGATTACTTATGAATTATTGTGATGTTTTATCAGCTGTTTGGACTCTCATTCTGACGGCACCCATTCACTGCAGAGCATCCATTGGTGAGCAAGTGAAGTATTGTAATGCTACATTTCTCCAAATATGTTCAGATGAAGAAACAAACTCATCCACATCTTGGATGGCATGAGGTTGTGTACATTTTCAGCCAATTTAAATTTTTGGGGTGAACTACTCCTTTTAAGCATATGCATAGAAATAGTCCTATAGGACTTGATATTGCATACCCATTGTGACAGAGCGATTTGTTGTAGTGATGGCTGCTGACGCTGATGGCTTTGTGCTCTTGGAAGTGTGCCATGTGTAGTGATCTCAACAGCGCTGCCTGCCAAGTCAGCTCTCCAGCCATCCTCAGAGGTTAGCAGCGGCCCGACAGAGCCCAGCTATGGCAGGATAATAAAGCAGTTTTCTTCTGCTGTCAGTGAGGTAATCTCAACCAGTCCATAAGATCTTGCTGGACACATAAACATTATTGAGTGGGACATATCGTTTTATTTCACTGTTTTCTTAAAGGACTGGCTGTGGGGAGCAGACAGACTAGTAACTGTATTTTCAGAAGCATAGCAGTGGCTCAGCAGGTTGAATAATGTGGATTTACCAGTAACAAGATATTTTCCAACAGGTAGCAAGCAGTGGAGTATGACCAAACACACTTAGACTCAGTCTAACATCTACATGAAACCAAAATGTACTTTTAAATTTATCAGTGCATGTTTTCTTAAAGAAAACAGAAGTTTGTCTTATAATAAATGGAATAAAAATGTCTCCACCTCCATTTACCAAAACCTTTTATTTTTCAGCACCTCCCCTCCAAACACCAATAATAGAGACCACTTTTTTTCTGTATGTTTTTTAAATTAAAAAATCTGATGATGTGACGATAAATGCAATAAATTGCTAAAAAATAATCTTCTGTTCTTCAATAAATCATATAGATTTATAGTTACTTCACTAAAGATGTATGGGCCCCCGTAAATAGCTTCATGTACATTACCGTTCAAAGGTTTTGGGTCAGTACATAATACTTTTATCCAGCATTATCAAAAGTGACAGTACAGACAAGTCTTTCAGATATGTTTCAAATAAATTCATATTCTATTTCTACAGAAATATGTAATTCGATTAAACAAAAAATTCTGAAAAAATATGCATCATGGTATCCACAAAAATATTAAGCAGCACAACTGTTTTTAACAGTGATAATAATATGATGTTTCTTGAGCAGCAAATCAGGATCTTAGAAGAATGATGTCTGAAGGATCATGTGACACTGATTTGTTTAGAACTGTTTTGGACTGTTTTTGTTTGATCTCTGCATATATTTCCTCAGACGTGTCAGTGATGGATTTGATTCTTGCAGTCACACAGCTTTTCACTTCGCAAGATGTTAATTGATGGACTGGAGTGGTGTGGATTACTTATGAATTATTGTGATGTTTTATCAGCTGTTTGGACTCTCATTCTGACGGCACCCATTCACTGCAGAGCATCCATTGGTGAGCAAGTGAAGTATTGTAATGCTACATTTCTCCAAATATGTTCAGATGAAGAAACAAACTCATCCACATCTTGGATGGCATGAGGTTGTGTACATTTTCAGCCAATTTAAATTTTTGGGGTGAACTACTCCTTTTAAGCATATGCATAGAAATAGTCCTATAGGACTTGATATTGCATACCCATTGTGACAGAGCGATTTGTTGTAGTGATGGCTGCTGACGCTGATGGCTTTGTGCTCTTGGAAGTGTGCCATGTGTAGTGATCTCAACAGCGCTGCCTGCCAAGTCAGCTCTCCAGCCATCCTCAGAGGTTAGCAGCGGCCCGACAGAGCCCAGCTATGGCAGGATAATAAAGCAGTTTTCTTCTGCTGTCAGTGAGGTAATCTCAACCAGTCCATAAGATCTTGCTGGACACATAAACATTATTGAGTGGGACATATCGTTTTATTTCACTGTTTTCTTAAAGGACTGGCTGTGGGGAGCAGACAGACTAGTAACTGTATTTTCAGAAGCATAGCAGTGGCTCAGCAGGTTGAATAATGTGGATTTACCAGTAACAAGATATTTTCCAACAGGTAGCAAGCAGTGGAGTATGACCAAACACACTTAGACTCAGTCTAACATCTACATGAAACCAAAATGTACTTTTAAATTTATCAGTGCATGTTTTCTTAAAGAAAACAGAAGTTTGTCTTATAATAAATGGAATAAAAATGTCTCCACCTCCATTTACCAAAACCTTTTATTTTTCAGCACCTCCCCTCCAAACACCAATAATAGAGACCACTTTTTTTCTGTATGTTTTTTAAATTAAAAAATCTGATGATGTGACGATAAATGCAATAAATTGCTAAAAAATAATCTTCTGTTCTTCAATAAATCATATAGATTTATAGTTACTTCACTAAAGATGTATGGGCCCCCGTAAATAGCTTCATGTACATTACCGTTCAAAGGTTTTGGGTCAGTACATAATACTTTTATCCAGCATTATCAAAAGTGACAGTACAGACAAGTCTTTCAGATATGTTTCAAATAAATTCATATTCTATTTCTACAGAAATATGTAATTCGATTAAACAAAAAATTCTGAAAAAATATGCATCATGGTATCCACAAAAATATTAAGCAGCACAACTGTTTTTAACAGTGATAATAATATGATGTTTCTTGAGCAGCAAATCAGGATCTTAGAAGAATGATGTCTGAAGGATCATGTGACACTGAAGACTGATGTAGTAATGATGCTGAAAATTCAGCTTTGCATCACAGGAATAAATTATATTTTACGGTTATTGTATTTTTAACTGCACTTTTAATTAAACAAATGCAGCCTTGGTGAGCTTAAGAGACTTCTTTCAAAAATTACTGTACAAAAGTAATACAAGAGTAATATATTTCTGTTACATGTTAAACCGTACTTTTATTTTGACAGGTTGCCATGAAGTTTCTGTGTGTAATATACAGAATGATGATGCTAGTTTTCTCAAATGAAACTGTAAAATTCTCGCGAAGCAGCTCTGGAGATTAAGTTTTTGTGTTCATGCCGTCATATAGTGAGACGCAGAGGCCGAAAATCATCGCGAGCGTCACGCATGCTTCAGTATTTGTGTAGCAAACAAAACCGCGTTTCCGTTCATACATACATTCATACATACAGAGGCAAGCGGAACATGCATGATTCATATTTAAACCGGCTTTTTGCTTTTTAATATTCACAGACACTAGTTCATATCGCGATTTGAATTAAGTGGCAGTGGCTACTTTTGATTTATTCGTCCAAAATTTACGAATTCCGTGGCATTCCGCGCTACAGAGTAAATTACGTTTTTATGAATGGACTCCACGATCCCGTCC
>NW_015623473.1:13733-14234 GCF_001515625.1 Sinocyclocheilus rhinocerous | reverse complement strand
TCCGTCTGAACCATTCTCAGCCGATAACATCCATCAGTCAGGCATACTAAAACCTCCCATAAAGCCAGCCATCTCAGCCCGAGAGCCCAGGTCAAAATAATCAAACACAGCCTGCCACCTGCATTTGGAGATAGGGAGCGATTAATGACACGGCTGTATTCGTCACATAAGCCCCTCTTTATTCCAACTGGCATTCAAATATCCTCGTAGTTTGTTTACAGCAGAGTTTCTCTTAAAGCGAGCGCTGAAGAGACAACAGGTGTCATTGGTCAACAATTACAGGTGATCTTCTTTCTCTTTAAAGTGCTAGAAAAGTCTTGAGTAAACCAATATTAAGTCCATGAACGGAATAATCGTCCAGGAATCATTCCAAACCGCACTCTGAACAGATTAAACGGAGTCCTGTATGACAGAAAAAAGTCTCGATAGGTTTCTCCTGAGTTCGCGCCCGCTGAGGTCCAGAGTGAAACCGGAAGCGGCAAATAGTAAGTGAATAACTCT
>NW_015623473.1:0-13723 GCF_001515625.1 Sinocyclocheilus rhinocerous | reverse complement strand
TTTTCCTATTTTGATATATTTTATTCCTGTGATGCAAAGCTGAATTTTCAGCATCATTACTCTAGTCTTAAGTGTCGCATGATCCTTCAGAAATCATTCTAATAGGTTGATTTGGTGCTTAAGAAACATTACTTATTATTATCAATGTTGAAAACAATTGTGCTGCTTAATATATTTGTGGAAACAGTGATACATGCCTTTTTTGATTAATCAAAAGTTCCAAAAAACAGCATTTATTTGAAAAAGAAACGTTTGGTAACAAATCTTTAGTGTCACTTTTGATCGATTTAATACATCCTTGCTCAATAAAAAGTTAACAGTTAAGAAGTAAACAGTTCTTGTAGTATATACACCAATATTACAATAATACACTGGATAGTAAGCTGGCACTGCCCCTTAAGTCCTAGGCCATCCCATCATTATAACAGGAGATGACAAAATGTGCCATCTGGAGGGGTGACTGTGCCAGCCAAAACCCAGGCTTGTCTCTTTCTGATATCCGATTTCCCATATATGCAATTTTAATGCTAGCATTACCATAACCATTTGGAGAAAGTTATGGTTCACAATCCCGTTCCTCCCCATAAAATGTAATGGGGAAAATAAAGCTCAAAATGTTTTTGGAACATTCATTCATTTAGGAAGTGGAGATGGTCTCACAGCGCATGAGGTTTATGAGGCACGCATTTAAAGCGAGTATGACAGATGTGTCAAACATCAAAAATACTGATTAGCCAGCACAGAGGAGTTAATGGAGCTGGTGTAGCTATTCGGTAACCATTATGACTATAAAACAGCGTGCCTCAAATGCTCAGAATTGTTTAAGCATGAGAGCATTTAAAAAATCTCAAGGGTATCAAGCAATCGTTTAACATGATGGCTACAATCAGCGGGAAGCGCTAACATAAATCAACTGTAAGTTCTTACATAAACAAACCTTTCACTGCCAATTAACTTTTCATTGTCTACAGCTATTGCTAGCCAGTCAAGTGCTCTCATTTGTGTCATATCATTTATTTGCATTAATTATTTTCTTCTTTTCATGCCTGCAAGGTGCTTAAGCTAAAGTAAAAGTAACAATAAATAAATAAAATAAAAAGTGAAAGTGTGCACGTGTGTGTGTGTGCACGTGTGTGTGTGTGTGTGTGTGTGTGTGTGTGTGTGTTTTGTCCGTCCTGTTTTACCTGATAATGCTGTGAAAAGTGACCATGTCAAATATATATTTTTTGGCAATGTGTGAAAAAATAATTATGAAGAGATAATGAGGGTCAGCCAACTGTCTAGGGCTCATCTCAGGCCAGTACTATCTTGAGTAAATTTGGTGAAACCAAAATTCAACCAGAATGTCAGTTTGAAGCTGTTCTTAGGCTCCGGGACTCCATTGAATCACAGTAAGAGCTGATTTTTCCAAAGTCTGGCAGAATTTCTTCAGGGTGGCCATGTGCAATTATTCAGTATGCCATGAAGAATAAAAAAAATAATGATGGAAATAGAAAAAAAATAATTTCTTCAATGGTCATTAGAACAAAATCAAAAAGTTACAAAGCAAATGTTAAACAAAAAATGTCTTTATCATTGTCAGTAGAAGACAGATCTCTTGTATAAAAAAGGAGAAATTCAAAACGGCAGCTGTTGGAAAGGAAGCCTTTCATTTTAAAAAGTCAGTCATTTGGTCTCTGCTAAAAGTGCCAGTACGTGCGCTCATTGGCGCCCCTTCAGCTGGTGGCGCCCTAGGCGACCGCCTAGCTCACCTATGCCTAGAAACGGCCCTGCTTTTAAATGTACTTTGGCTTAAACTAACACAAACTGAATGATCCCCAAACCTTTTGGCAAAATTTTGATGTTCATGTGAGTCAAAAATGGACAACATGTCTAAAACAGATAGTTGTAAGCCAACACTGCATTCCATATCATCAACATCAACTAAAACTCTGCATGGTGGTGATGGCGTCATATGTGTGGGAATGTGTTTCTGACTCTTGCTGGCTCGCTCTGTTCCAGCACGTTCTGAAGGAAAATCTCCCATCATGCATCTGAAACCGAGGCCAAGTAGAGTCAGCGAGTCAATCATTTACAACACAGAAAGGATCAGAATGAAACAAAAAGCACACGAAGGCCTAGTCAAAACCAGTCAAGATGCAGAAACAAGCAGTTCCTGGAATATTCCTGGAGTTCCTGGAAGTTCTGTTGAGGCTAAAATTCCAACAAAGTGATATGAGAAACCGCTATCAAATTTCAGAAGGCCATCATTGCTGCTGAAGGCGGTACGAGGAATTAAATTTCACACAGTGGACACAGGTGTTCGAAAACATCATTAAATTATTTAGTAAAAAATAAACATTATTTCTCCAGTAAGCTTCCCTTTATGTTATAAAAAATTTTTATTCAAATCCAAAAAATGAAATAAGCAGCAAAATATCAAAACAACAAGGAAGCTAATATTTTTCATCGCACTGTTGCGGGAGCGTAATATAATTTTACCCCTCTTATTTTGTGTGGCGGCAAGGTATTCATTTCACTCTTATAACCTCAGTCTGTACTGTTTTAATTGATTGGGCTTGATTAAATGGCTTATTGCGTTTGCACTGGCGAGTATAAAAGTAGTAAAGCACTATTCTGCAGCTGCTAGACAGTAAGCATCATTTCAGTGAGTTCATGGAGAGGGCAACAGAAAGAATGAGACTCCGTTTTGGTTGAAGAAAAGCTGTTTATCTTTTCCCTATTGTGAAATAACGTGCACGCAAAAACAGCTTGTTCAAACGAATGATCATTTTATGCTGTTCATCAAACCAGTCTTTAGTGCTTTATATACATGGTTTGATTGCAGTAAGAGGGATTATTATGGGCTGTGTTCAGAATGGAACAGCATAATGCTTACAGAAAAAGTGGAGTATAGTTACCCTCTTTAAAAATGGGTATTTTGCATTTTGAGTCAAGAAAATGTTTAGCTGCTCATATTTTAGCAATCAAGCTATTTTTTTTTATCAAAAGTTAAAATGTAGTGACCAAGAGCAGCATTATAAATATTACATTATTTTGTAAAATTGTTGTAATAAAAATAGTGTTATTATATTATTTTATTTATTGTTATAAAAAAAAAGTTGTAGTATCTGCACAGAAACTCAAATGGATTGAGTGAACCGTCTTTGTAAACCAATTTATTCAAATTAATCAAATTTCTAAATAATGCAAAGTGCAAAATATTGTGATGACAAATCATTAGTGCAATCAATGTATATTATATTGGGGGGGGAAAAACGTGTAGGTCATGGATTTACTTTTAAACAATTTCCACTAGCATTTAAAGAAATTGTTAACCAATTTTTACAAATAATTACAAAAAAATAGCTGTTTCCACCAGAAAAAAAATATCAGAATTAACATCTGAATTGTAATATATACACTCATCAGAATTGTGAGATAAAATACAAAAAACAAACAGAATTGCAAGATGTAAACTCAAAATTTAACAAAAAAAATCTAAATTACAAAATGTTAGATAAAGATTGAGAGATAAAAAGTTGCAAAAATAAAAAGTCAGCAACCATTTTTCTTTATTCTGTGGCAGAAACAAGCTTTCATAATAAACAGCAAGTAACACACTGAAATAAACATTACATTTTGATGTAGAAAGACTGAAATTGTATTTTTTTTCTTGTAAAACATACTCCAATAATCTTTATTTACAACGTTGAAATTGTTTTACTATGTATAATTTTATTTTATTTTTATTTTTTTTGCACTCAGTGCATATATTGTGCAAAAATATTAAGTATGATATGCTAGTGTACTATTTCAAACATAAGCAAAGAAAGTGTATTGTAGGTTTGAAGGATCATGTATCAAAAGTACCTTTGTTATATAGGGAGCACCCTCTTTCACTAGTACTTCCTGTTGTGGGTGGAACTGTGTGGTTTATTCTCTGTGAACCCATTGAAACAAAGGGAACAGATCGGTTTAACACACTGCGTGTCTGTTTCAAAAAAAAAAAACAGCTTCCTTTATTTTATCTCATGGCTATGAGATTTTGACTGGACGTGACTTCCCCCACAATGCAGGTCTGCTCTCCTTATCTAACCAACAAGAGAGATAATTTAGAAGTATGAGAAATGAAATACAAGGCCTGTTTTAAACTTCCCAGGTCAGTGCTACCAAATTATGAAGTAGAGTACAAGATGTACGTTTGTTTATCATGTAAATTCTTCACGCATGGTTGCGCTCCACATTCCTTGCATTAGTATGCATGCACACGACTTGCTTTGCACTCGGTGTGGGTGTATTTAATTGCATCTAGCGTGTGTCAGAGAACGTTTGAGCACAAACAAACAAACCTGATTGCATTTTCAGAGGTTACCGAAAGCCTTTTCTCGGAAGATCTTTGCGGACGTTGTCTTGGCTCTTATTCAGTCATTCTCATCAGTCTCTCCTCCACATCTGCCCAGTATCTTCCATTTAATCCATCACCGGCCCCTGCAGACGCCGAGCACTTTGCCCGAGCAGAAGACGTATTGTTTGAGAGGAATATGCTCATTATGCACAGTTATGGCAGGCCGGGGTTGGATGTGTCAGGATATGACAGGCTTGTGCAAACAGACGGGATTGTGTCATCTGTTTTCATTGCCTAATCTGGGCTTCGGTGGGTACCAAGCGATGTTTTAACAATCCTAAATCAATTTCCACCTCATAACCAAACAACAGACGGGGTTCCCAGATCTATTTGCCTTGAACCAACCATATCTGGAAAGAAAACAGCTTAGCTTAGGGGTGACAGCAGATATTGGATATAAAGAAGATATGTTAGTTCACCGTTGAACTCCCTTTTTTCATTTGACTTTTTTTTTTTCTTACAAGAGAAAAATGTGAGACTACTTGAATTAAATATATTTATTTTCATTACATGTTAAAACTCACACTTGATCACTTTTTTATTATATTTAGTGATTTTTTGAGTAAAACGAAATAAGTATGTGTATGTATAAATTACTTTATATACACTACCAGTCAAACATTTTTGAACAGTAAGATTTTTAATTCTCGAATTCTCCTCTGCTCACCAAGTCTGCATTTATTTGATCCAAAATACAGCAAAAGCAGGAATATTGTGAAATCTTTTCACTATTTAAAATAACTGCTTTATATTTGAATATATTTAAAATGTAATTGATTGCTGTGATCAAAGCTGAATTTTTAGCATCATTACTCCAGTCACATGACCCTTCAGAAATCATTCTAATATTCTGATTTGCTGCTCAAAAAAAAAATATTGTTATTATGTTGAAAACAGCTGAGTGGAATTTTTTCAGGTTTCTTTGATGAATAGATGAAAGTAAACTTTCTTTCTATAGCCTACTCCTAATATTTTAGTGAATTCTGACTAAATATTGTGTAAAAATTAAATTGATTAGAATGAATTTGGTAAATTTTAAATTAAAAATACAGCAAAACAATAATAGTGTATTAATATATTTAAAATTTGTATTTACTTATTTCTTCTGTAATGGCAAAGCTATCAAAATGCATCAGTTGTATCAGTTGTTTCCATCAGAAATTATTCTAATATGCTGATTTGGTGCTTAAGAAACCTATAGTTTTATGAGGTTATCTACATAATTCTCGAATTCTCCTCTGCTCACCAAGTCTGCATTTATTTGATCCAAAATACAGCAAAAGCAGGAATATTGTGAAATCTTTTCACTATTTAAAATAACTGCTTTATATTTGAATATATTTAAAATGTAATTGATTGCTGTGATCAAAGCTGAATTTTTAGCATCATTACTCCAGTCACATGACCCTTCAGAAATCATTCTAATATTCTGATTTGCTGCTCAAAAAAAAAATATTGTTATTATGTTGAAAACAGCTGAGTGGAATTTTTTCAGGTTTCTTTGATGAATAGATGAAAGTAAACTTTCTTTCTATAGCCTACTCCTAATATTTTAGTGAATTCTGACTAAATATTGTGTAAAAATTAAATTGATTAGAATGAATTTGGTAAATTTTAAATTAAAAATACAGCAAAACAATAATAGTGTATTAATATATTTAAAATTTGTATTTACTTATTTCTTCTGTAATGGCAAAGCTATCAAAATGCATCAGTTGTTTCCATCAGAAATTATTCTAATATGCTGATTTGGTGCTTAAGAAACCTATAGTTTTATGAGGTTATCTACAGTATATAAGATTCTCTTTTATTACATATTGAAAAACTGAGAAAAGTGTTTTGTTTTTAAAGGTCCATTGTGGGCTCTCAGGGGAACCCATGTGGGTAACTATGACAGTGATCTGTTCCTTTAATCACTAACTCATGAACAAAGTAGTCTTTAAGCAATGAAAACAGCCTTTGTCTAATAACAGCCAGCACAAAGCTCCTCTCTGTTCATGACTGATTAAAGTCAAAAGGAGATTGGTTAGGTGCAGAGGTGCATTTTGGGTTATGTAGGCCTACTCTTTTGACCCATTGACTGTAAACGCAATTACAGCAGCAACTTCATTACTTTAATAGCCAAATACATGTAATCCTTGATTACTTCTGTCTTCATTAGAAACAAAAGTCCATTGACACCAATACAACCAGTTGAAATATGCAAGTTTGGTCAAGAAAAATATGTCCCAAGTCCAAAACTAGGCTTTATAAAATACCTTTCAGCCTTTTTAACCAATTTAAATTCACTAAGTGAATCAATTTGATAGATTAACTGAACTTAATTGACCTTATAATCATTAATTTTGTCAGTGTTAACAATTACAAGGCCACAAAGAATAATTGTAACACTCCAAAGAGAAAGTAAAAATTTAAATCGCATCATATGACCCCTTTAAATGTTGGTCTCTTCAACCTAAGGCATTATAGTGATTAGTATTAAATCTGTACTTGACTAAATAAATAATGACAGATTTGTCACTTTCAGGTTAACCAGTCCATTTCTTTACTAAAAAGCTTTTTGTTTTCTTTTACATAATTTCCCACAGGTTTCATGAAAAAACTTTTTCAACCTGCCGTGTTAAAAATGAAAAAGAAAATAAGCTACAACCTAAAATCTTCACACATTGACAGGTGCTAAGACAGAAACGCTAGCATTAGCACAGACTTACACCTGTGCCTAATGGATCAAATTAGCGGATTGTCACAAATCTTTCCCTACCTCGTTGGCATCTCGCTCGCGCTGCAATTTCCGCTACATTTGGGGAGCCGCTTAATTAAAGTTCATTATGGCATGCTAACACTTAGCAAAGAGGGAACAAATCCTGTGATGAAAAACTACGGCAATTCCGGAGCGAGCACGACATTCCTAATTTCCCGACTAATTGCTGCAAATGTCTAACAGCGATTTGGGCAATTATGAGGTACATTTCGAACAAAGCAAACAGGGTGGAGGTAATACCACTAATAACAGGAATTGGCTTGGTGAGGTTGTGATGAAGTTAAATTGAGGGGGGAACGCGATTGTGGAGCCGAGGGAACAGCTGGCTGGCGTGAAAACTCGCTGGTTTAATATGACTGAATGGCACTGTTCATTTATCACAGTGAAAAACCCTGTTGGACTTTGCAATACATGCTCACCATGTTCACTGACGATGCTACACTAATACATTCTTCAGCTTTTTGGAGCCAGCTGGGTGCTTAACACTGTCATAGTAGCTTACTTTATTCATTTATCACACCTCACAGAATTATACTAATGCTGCATTTCTATTTTAATGGCTTTTTGAACTGTTTGGATGGTTCATATAGTTGTACTTGTTCTACAAGTCTCAAAAATACTAAAACTAAGCATTTTAGTCTTAACCCTTACGAAAATTAACCATGGTTTTTCTACACAAACCATAGTTTAACCATGGTATTTGTGGTAAAACTACAAATAGTAATCAATACGCCAAACAAACACTTCTACTACAATAAAACCATGGTTAATTTTCATAAGGGACGTTATGAAATTACGTGATTCCAAAATTCTTTTGGTAAACTTTTCCATTAAGTATCAGTTTTTGATAACGCAACTGACAATAAAACTAGCACATTGACAAACAGATCTGGTCTGTCAGTGTGATACTTCATCTTATCACAGTCATGATAGGTCAGGCATAATTAACCCATTTACACGACGGATCAGTGGTCACTGTCAAAACAATTAAGCTCAGATTAAAGAATCAACCCTTTCAGAGTGAAGAGGAAAAGATCCACTGAGCTCTGAATCACACTGATTTATGAAAGTAAAGAATAAGTTACTCATTTACTGCTTTTTATTTCCAATTTAGATGACTATGTCATCTTATCACAGTCATGATAGGTCAGGCATAATTAACCCATTTACATGACGGATCAGTGGTCACCGTCAAAACAATTGCCTATCTGTCTGTCTGTCCGTCCGTCCGTCGATCCATCCATCCATCCATCTTGTAAAGTTGTGATAATTCATTTCAATTGAGGAAACCAATTGCCTCAATTAATTAGATAAAACAATAGTTATGAGTATTGTCAACTCATTTGAGTTTACTAAAAGAATATTTTCTAAAATGCAATTAAAATCAACTCAATTATTTTACATTACTGAACCCTAAGTGCAACTGCCACTTAATTTAATAACATTGACTCTTCTCTTTTACCTATAGCTAGCTAGCTAGCAGCAGCTTACTACTTAGCAGGCTAAAGCACACATGTGCTACAATAAGAAACTACTGCTGCATCAGCAAGTGCCAAAATACTATTAAACATAGTAGTATAGACTTAATATGACATTGAATTGCCCTATACAGCATAAAACACAATATGTAACCACGGAATTTTAGAAAAAAGGATTTTGATTGATTTAATGTCAGTTTTCACACACAGTTTTCTCTGAATCCGAACATAGCCCATCCAAACCCATCTGTTAAGGAAAAAGAGACGTGTTCATACAGGACAAAAAATATCTAGTTACAACATTTTGCCTTTGCATGACAATATTACAGTTTTTCTTACAACTCATTCTTTCATAACACTTGCAAAGCTTGTCACCCAACAAGCACTCTTTGTCACTCATAAAACAGTCACCTAAATAACACTAACAAGAGTGTAATATTGTAGGCTAAAATAACTGAAATGACCATGCCTCCATAAAGTCGCCCTCTATTGGTGCTCAGGTCTTTTAAAATCATACCAATCATATTTATCTGCTCACATCCTGTTTTTCTGTGGTTTATAGGGTTGTCTATATGAACCATGCCACACTTTCCCTGTCAGAAGCCTTTAGAGTCTTCAAGGGCTTTCAGTCATTTCCTATCTGACCCCAGAGCCAAGGGTGACCAGAGAAAGAGAACATAAACCATTTCATAGATATTAAATATCTTTATAATATTATTAGCTAGATTTCTGAAGATAATGTTACAGTTTTGAGTGTTACAGTTTGCTATGCTGTAAGCAAGCACAACTAAATGATTTTATCATTCATGCTACAAACTTGGGATTGCAAATATCAACAGACAGACTTACAAAGAATTGTAAAGACTTTTATATTTATGATGCTAAGCTACTTAAACTGACTAAATTTCTCAGTGCACCCACATAAATTCCTCTGCTTTCAGACACATCAAAAGAGAAGCTGTATTGACGGAGATTATGAGACTGACATGTTCCTTCTTTTAGTTTCAACAGTCGGATCACATCCCTGATCTAGGAGCCCCTAGCATGGCACGAACTCTAGCCTCTGTCTTTGAAGTGCTGGCTAAGATGACCCCAAATGTGCTGAGCGTTCAAAGGAATGGTATGGAAGATTTCGGCTGATTTCTATAGAGAAAGGAAGAAAAGGAGCATAAGAGTCTCAAGAGAGATGAGAAGGAAAGAGAGGAAGAAAGGGTTCAAAGAATGAGAGAGAGAGAGAGAGAGAGAGAGAGAGAGAGAGTTGCTGTGAACAGAAAGAGCAAAGGATGAAGGAAAATCGTAAGGTCTGATTTGGTTGATGTGGTTCAATTGACTCCAGATAAAAGGAGCTGAGAGCTGAGAGCTGCTTCGAACATGCGATTCCTTTTCAATTGTTGTGTTTAGATTAGTTCCACAGTTTCCGATTATTACAATGCATATTGCAAGTGTTTTGAGGTATATTATTCAGGGGAAAACAAATTCGTTCAGGTACGAGGGTAAGCTTTGAGAGGAATTGATACAGTAGCATAGAAATTTATTTTGATGGTACCCTTTAAACAGCTGTTGATAAGTGACTCTGCAACTACATATCAACTAGCGGTCATTAGAGTATTAGTATGTCTGCTACTGTAAATATTTGCTAACACTTTATTTTGATGGTCAACCAACAGATAAACTGACTGTAAGTGTCTTTGCAAGTATGTCAACTTATTCTACCATACTAGTTTCTACCATTCTTGAGCATACTAATACTCTAATGAGAGTTAGTTGGCATGTAGTTGCAAAGTTGCTTATAGTCGATTGATTAAGGGGGCCATCAAAATAAAATGTAACCATATAAAACATTGCATTTTTTTCAGGTGGAGTATAAAGCTCACATCCATTAATTAACATTAGCTCCACAGGAAACACTCAAATAACACTCAACATCTAACCACTCACAAGCTGTAGTAAGATACTGTGCAGATCTTAAATAAACAATGTCAAGATATGATACAGTCCATTATTCTGTAAATGAAGTAGATTTAATATGGTGTTCATTGTGTGTTATAAATAATCATACTCTTAAACTTATAACTACAAATATGTAAGTATTATGATGTATTATAACTGTTGTTATGATTATTCATGAGTTGATATAACATATTATAAGTGTTTTTTATAATGCATTATGCATTCATTATAATGCCTTAAGAATACCCTCATAATGTATTATAAATACGGGCTTCATAGAAAGTGTTCCCGATATTTTTAATGAACATAAATTTAAGGTATTAAAACAAATAGTACAGTATATTGACTGTAATATTTGCATTTATTGTAGCATGTAGCATTTATTTTAATAATATACTGTATTTTTGCATTTATTTAGTATTTTGCTAAATTCTGTCAGAAAAAAATCTTAATAGTCCAAAAAACGCCCTTATTTTCAATTTTCATATTCTTTCAATCACTTTTTAATACAGACTTCAATAGTTTGTTTACGGATTTCTTTTTGAGTTTTTAGCGTGTTTTGAGCTTTATTCATGATACTTTTTTCTGTCGGATTTGATTGGTGATTGAAAATACATTGTTGAAATGTAATTCTGACAGAGTTTTGGACATTTTGGTCTTTTTCATTTCAAGAGCTGTACTTGTTGGTCTTGTACGATTGGGGGAGTTTCCAAAATCGCCATCTAGTGAATCGATTTGCCTTAAAGGGACTTTGAGTGTAATCAAAGTATGTGTGCAAATCTCATTACACTCAAAGGAAAGGCAAAATAACTTCCTTTTAGGTTTGCTCTGCCTCGTAGAATAGTAGAAAGCAAGATAAAAGCAGCCTAGACGGGTTCATTCAGATCTATTATGAAGTAATCTCTTTATCATAAAGCAGAAATAATTCTAGGCAGAAATAACCTTTTCTTTTGTCTCTGTTTGAAGTGTTTTTTCAGTTCTTTCCAAACCGCGGCAAAGACAAAGTAGCTCATTTTCTCAGGCCGAGAAAGTCTGTCTTGCCTTCTGTATCCCATTCCCTAACAACAGATCAATTAGAATTGAGTTGCAGTAAGCGGGATGTATTGATCTATGATCATAATTTCCATAAATGCCATGAGTCCAGAGGCACAATTGATCCAGGCCAGACTTAGGCCATTTTGTCTATATATGAGCATTATTTGCATCATAATGGGAGTCACCATGGCTATAGACTGAAGAAACATTTTTACATGAAGATCATGTTGTGGAAAATAAAAATCCCAAGTGAGGCCTCTATATTATCTCAACTGCTTCTCAGCCTCGTTTAGAGAATAAATCGGGATTAAACAGAGACTTTTAACCATCTTAATCCTTCAAACTTAATTTTTGCTCTTCTTCAATCTTGTATTTATTCATAGTAATTGCACCGCACAAGTGCATAAACTGTTAATTCTGACATTGGTGACAGAAGATAATTAGCACTGTGTTTTCGCCTCCTACTGTTTTTACTGTACATCTTCCAATGAAATTGATCAATAACTCTCTCTCAAATGCAATGTGTTTTGAGCATATAAAGAGCTTACATTATTATTAGAGAATGTATTGAAATGTCAAGATCTTTTGGAGGTGAATGTTGTTAAAATGTCACCAGGGTGTTTAACTCTTCTTCTATTTTGTTGTCACCCCCATTTTGCCACAGTAATACATTTTCTTGGGCAAAACTCCACAATGCTTTAGTGTGATGCCAGGTCATTGCTACATGGTTGCTAGGGTGTAGCTATGCAGTTGCTAGGGCATTCTGGGTGGTTTCTAGGTTGTTTACTCACTGGAGTCTCTCGTTCAGTGTAGATTTTGTTTTGTCTGCTATGCGAAAATCAAAAGTCTGATTGCTTAAAGGCAGAGTTGTTTTTTTATCCGCCATCTCTATCTTTCTGTCGCTCGGCTCGGCTAATGTCCGTCCCATGCACTGAAAGCTCTCTCCTCCACATCACGAGTAGACACGCCCCTTATTGCTGATTGGCTACAAGTTTGTTTTGCTATTCGGCCCGAATCAGTTTTCTAAAGTGTTTTTGAAAAATCACATACCCTGCCTTTAATATAGCACATTTAAATATGAACAGATTATATGTATTCAGGGTGTTTATTGTAAGAAATTGGCTTGAAAGCATTTTAAAGATAAAGGTTTTAGATGCACACATTGTAAAAACATTAGGCTATTTTAAACACTCTTTATTCTTACTGCACTGATTAATATTAATCGTGACCCTGCTTCAACATCGACAAAGGAAATCAATGAATACAGTTTCACACAGCGCTGGTGTGTGAAAACGCAAACGCAAAAAAGGTCAGCAGCCAGTCACTCGATGACTGGGAAGCTAAAATCTCACTTCAAGGCTTCAGAGCAAACAGCATATTATTGTCAGAGATCCTCATTTTCCAGTCCAGGAGGAAACTGTGGGATTGACTCTGAACACAGTCTTGGCTTTAGCTACACAGTGCCACCTACAGACATAAAACTGTTCACTTATGACACTGTTAACTTTATTATAAATACCACATAGCCTACATTTTTATTTATTTTTGGTCTTTTGGCAGATATATTCGGGGGGGAAATACAGAGAGGACAGCATGAGAGACAATAGTATAAAAAGTAGGTAAGCTACTGTGCAGTCCACCTCTTTGACTCCAGATAGGAATATTCTTTCATTAATTAAAAAAAAAAGGTTGCAAAGGTTAAAAGCTTAAAGCTTGGAACTTGTGAATGAAACTTGCAGTTTAATGTCAGGTAACCGCTCTGATCGATTCAGTTCAGTTAAGGATTCTTCAGACTGATTCACAACGGTAATTCGTTAAAACAAGTCAGTAAAAGAACCGTCTCATAAAAGTTATTCGAACGTTTTTTTCCCACTAAAAATAACCGACTAAGAGTCGTTCGTTCGTCTCCAGATGATTCACTAACTAGAAACGCCTCATAACAGTCATTTGTATGTAAATCGGGTATTGTATGCTTTGATTCACAAAAAAGAATAGGCTACGAGTCATTTGTTCGTAAAGCGCTTCACTGGTCATGCTCAGTGATCTATATTCTATAGGCCTAATATATGTGTCCCTGGACCACAAAACCAGTCATAAGGGTAAATTTTTTTT